>NC_073705.1:3703527-3996027 GCF_023634085.1 Falco cherrug
AACTACTGCAGCTGCTCTTACACATCCAGCCCTGGCTGCTGGCTCAGTCTGGTCCTGTTTGCATGTCTCCAGCACTCCTGGTCCCCCCGCTTGGATTTGTCACCTGCGGGAGGCCGGAGTTTCCCAGCCAGCTCTTTCCTGGGCTCCTTTCCTCTCTGGTGTGGTTGCTGCGCACCACTTTTATGCCCTGCGCACATTGCCCCCCTGCTGCCTGAGTGTCACCGCTCTGTGCTTTGCTCAGCTCCTTTCTGGCCACAGGAGCCTGGTGCCCCCCAAGCCAGCTACTCCCAGATCCCAGTGGGATCCCTCTTCTCCTCCAGATTCAGCAACCTGGGTGTGCTGCATGTCACCAAGAAGAATATGATGGAGATCATGAAGGAAAAGCTGAAGCAGCAGAAGATGCGCAACAGGAGCCACATGCTGACGGGTGAGGGCAGCCTGGGAGCTCAGGGGATCTTGCACCCCGAGGTGGCAGCTGGGGGTTAGCATGGCACTGGGAGGGGGCATGTGGCGTACCCTGGAGCCCCATCCCCTTGCCTAGCCTGACAGTATCTCCCCCTGCCCTGGCAGAAGCGGAGCTGCGTGAGATCGAGCTGGAAGCGAAGGAGCTGAAGAAGGTGATGGACCTGAGCATTGTGCGGTTGCGCTTCACTGCCTACCTCCGCGACAGCAGCGGGAACTTCACACTGGCCCTCCAGCCCGTCATCTCAGACCCCATCCACGACAGCAGTGAGTGCAGGGCCGGGCCGGGGAGGGGGTGGGGCAGGATGGGCGGAGGAGGAGAGGGATGCTCTGTCTGCCGTATTGGCTCCCAGCGCCTCCTCTTGCTCTGCAGAGTCCCCAGGAGCTTCCAACCTGAAGATCTCACGGATGGATAAGACAGCAGGCTCTGTGCGGGGAGGGGACGAGGTCTACTTGCTGTGTGATAAAGTTCAGAAAGGTAAAAGCTGTTCCCTCCAGCCAGGACCTTCTGGAAGGGGGCTGCAGCAGGAGCCATCTGAGGCCCCTGGGTGGGCAGGGGTCTGCGGCCCCTGGAGCGTGGCTGGGGCAGGGGGACAGGTGGTGCCAGTGTCCCTTCTCTCCCCAGATGACATCGAGGTGCGTTTCTATGAGGATGATGAGAACGGCTGGCAGGCTTTTGGGGACTTCTCCCCCACTGACGTGCACAAGCAGGTATGAGGGAGGTGAAGGGGCGTCCTGCTGTGCCACGAGGCAGACGGGTGCCCTGTGTGGTGGGGGAGCCCCATCCCTAGCTCCAGGGAGGAGCGGGACCCCACGTCCATCTGTCCTGCCCGCAGTACGCCATCGTCTTCCGCACACCCCCCTACCACAAGCCCAAGATCGACCGCCCTGTCACCGTCTTCCTGCAGCTGAAGCGGAAGCGGGGGGGTGACGTGAGCGACTCCAAGCAGTTCACCTACTACCCCGTGGTGGAAGGTGAGCCCCCCCCAGCAGGCTGGCGTGCCCTCTGCCGCCAGGGCTGCCCCTCACCCTGCTGCCCCTCTCTCCCCACAGATAAGGAAGAAGTAGAGAGGAAGCGCAAGAAAGTTCTGCCTCAATTTCCACAGCACTTTGGTGGGGGCTCACACATGGGGGGTGCTGGCGGCGGGGCTGGGGGCTTCGGTTCTGGAGGAGGTGAGTGGGGATGCGTCTTCCCCCTCCCTGCTCAGGCAGCTGCAGCCCAGCCCTGGGGGCTCCCCACTTCCCTCTGGCCTCACCTGCCCCCCTCCTTGCTCTGCAGGTGGGAACCTCAGCTTCCCCTACTCCCCCGGGCTGGCCTACAACAGCATCTACTCGCCTGGCCCCCACCCCGTGGGAGGCTACCAGGGGGGTGTGCAGATGAAGGGCCCTGAGGCAGAGGGTCCTGGGAGCGACAGGCAGGCGCCCGCGGAGAGCATGTACTGCAAGGAGCTGCAGAAGCATGGTAGGAAGGGGCTACACTGGAGCAAGGGCTGGGGGGTGTTGGTTGGGAGAGGTGGCACAGGTTGGGGACCTTGCGGGGCTGGGCACTGCTCTCCTCCATGCCCGGGGCGGGATGCAGGAGGGTGGATGGGGCTGTTGCTCTTGGGGGTGACGTCCTGCTTCGCCCCCTAGCCCAGCTGTGCCAGCTGTGGATGCTGGCGCTGGCCCGTCGCAATGCCCATGCCCTGCTCGACTACTCAGTCACCGCTGACCCCCGCATGCTGCTGGCGGTCCAGAGGCACCTGGCTGCATCGCAGGACGAGAATGGGGACACGTGAGTGCACGAGGGCTTGGGGGGGGGAGAGCATGGGAGCCTTGTTGGCCATCAGAGCTATCAGGGGGGCTCCAGGGGGTGGGAGGTGGCAGGGAGAAGCGTGGAGCTGAGCCAGGGGCCATCCCACTCTCTCTGCAGGCCTTTGCACCTTGCTGTTATCCATGAGCAGACAGCTGTGATCAAGCAGCTAATTGAGGTCATCATTAGCATCCCCAGCCAGCAGATCATCAACATCTCCAACAACCTGCAGCAGGTACAGGTTTCCCAGAGCAGCTGGTTCTCCTCTGCGTGGGCCTCACCCCCATCTCCTGGTCCTGGGGGCCCCCTTTGCTGCTCCTGCTGCGGGGAGGCTGCAGCGTTGAGCACAGTGCAGCCCTGCTGGCCAGGGTGGTGGTGCAGGACTTGGCTCCTCCTGAGAGTGCTACTGAGGGGGTGCTGCTTGTCTTGCAGACGCCGCTGCATCTGGCAGTCATCACCAAGCAGCCCCAAGTGGTCCAGCTCCTGCTGCAAGCTCGTGCTGACCCCACCTTGCTGGACCGCTACGGCAATTCCCTGCTGCACCTGGCGCTCCAGGCTGGCGATGAAGAGATGCTGAGGACACTGCTAGCCCATCTGGGCTCGGCTGCCCCTTACCTGCTCCGCCTGCCCAATTTCCATGGTGTGTGGGGCTGGGAGATGATGGGAAGTTGGTGGTGCCATCCCATGGGCTGGGCTGGAGGGCTGCTGAGCCTCTGCCTCTGTTGCAGGCCTCCTGCCTGTGCACTTGGCTGTGAAGGCAAAGAGCCTGGCCTGCCTGGACCTGCTGGTCAGGAAGGGAGCAGACGTGAACGCGGTGGAGAGGCAGGGCGGGAGGACCCCGCTGCACCTGGCCGTGGAGATGGAGAACCTGAACATGGCCACCCACCTGGTGAAGAAGGTACAGGAGGGCTGGCGGGCTGGTGGTTGTGGGATGGGGATGGGGCACAGCCCTGGCAGAGGTCAGGGTGTCCCTTGTGGTCTTGAGGTAACGGGGTGGGCGGGAGGCAGCCTATCCTCACAGGCTCACGCCTTTCTCCATAGCTGGGAGCAGACGTCAACAGCCGGACTTTTGCGGGGAATACCCCCCTGCACCTGGCTGCGGGCCTGGGCTCCCCCACCCTCACCAAACTGCTCCTCAAAGCTGGTAAGGTGCTGCCCTCCCTCGTCTCCCTTCCCACCCCCGCGGGGCTGCCTGCCTCGGGGGGTGCCCGTGGGTAGGGGTCTGGGCAGACCCCTGGGCCAGCCCTCCCTTTTGGGGGCTCAGTCCACCCTTCCCTGACAGGGGCAGATGTGCTGTGTGAGAACGATGAGCCTGTGTCCTTGTCTGAGGCCAGCAGCGACACGGATGCCGACCCCGAGGAGCAGGAGCTGGCCATGGAGCTGGGGGAGCCAGCCCCCACCGTGGCATGCGTCACCAAGCCCGAGCCCCCCGCAGAGGGGCGGCAGGCAGAGCAGAGGCAGCGCCGCTGCCACACGCCCCTGGACCTGACTCGGAGCCAGAAGGTGCATGGTGGAGCAGGACAAACCCCTGGGACCTGCTCCTGTGAGCATGCCCATGTCCCTCCGTATCCCGGGACGTGGCTGGTGCTTTGGGGGATGCTGACATCCGTGTGTCTGTCTGCAGGTGCGGGAGATCCTGCTGCAGGCATCCCAGCAGGGCCCTGAGGCAGAGCTGCCTGCTGCCCCCCGGCCAGGTGAGCAGCCCCTCTCCCCCCAAAAGCGCGGGCACCCTGCGGCCTCAGGGCTGGGCAGCGTGTGATGGGGGCAGCTCTCCCGCGCAGGGAAGGTCCTGTCGCTGGACAGTGAGGCACTGCAGGGGCTGGAGCAGCTGCTCAACCAGGACTGCAGCGGGTCGGACTGGATCGAGTTGGCCAAGCGCTTGGGGCTCTGCAGCCTAGTGGAGACCTACAAGGACACCCCCTCGCCCAGCGTCAGCCTCCTGCGCAGTTACGAGGTCAGTGCCTGGCCAGGGTGCCCCTGTCCCTCCCCGCCTGCCTGGCTGCTGGCCCTGCTCAGTGCCCTCTCTCTGCAGCTGGCGGGGGGCAGCCTCGAGGGGCTGCTGGAGGCCCTGGACTCCATGGGGCTCCGCAAGGCTGTGAGGATGCTCCACAAAACTGAGGCCCTGGAGAAGCTGCAAAGCACAGGTACAGGGAATGAGGGGGGCTGGGGGGTGTGTGTGTGTGTGGTGTCCCCTGCTGCCCCCATGACCCTCAGTCGCTGATGGCATCGGGGCTTGCTTTGCAGAGCTGAAGGAAGACAGTGCCTACGGCAGCGAGTCAGTGGAGGAGGAGGTGCCCACGCTGGCCCTGAAGCCGGGGCAGGGGGGTGAGCTGCCCCACAGCCAGCAGCCACAGGTGCACTGAGGGGCAGCAGCCCCCACGCCTGCCCAGGGGGGCCACATCGCTGCCCACACAAGTGCCTTCTGGACTTGGGGTCTGGCTGCCTGGACTCAGGGGGTATGGGATGCAGCCAGCTCCTGCCCCTCTCTGCTCTTATTTAATGGTCCCTTTTCTGAATAAAGGGACAGTTTCCATTAGCCTTTGCCCTCCCTCTCTCCAGCCCTGCCCTGAGCCAGCGGGCACTAACCCCCTCCCTCTGCCCTGAGCCCCTGCCTGGGGCTGGGAGTCCAGCAGCAAGGAGGCAGCTGCCAGCCCCCTCCTCAGCACCCCTCCATGTGGGGGCTGTCCTCAGCCGTGGGGGAGAAACCACGGTGCACACAAGAAGTGAAGAGCGAGTTTTACTTCAGTGACCGAGAGAAGAAGCTGTACAAAGGTTTTTCTCCCCCGAGCCACCTGGAGCAAGGGGGGAATTTTTTTTTCTCTCTCTTTTTTTTTTCTTTTTTTTTTTTTTGCAATAGGCTCAAAAGAGCAGAATAAAAAGTTTGACACATTCGCAAAGTCAGTGCTGAAACCAGCTGGGTCCTGGGCGGCCAAGAGCAGCACGTTTGCCAGCCCCCCGCCTGCTGCCCTTCCGCGGTCCCTGGACCCCTCCCTGCACACCCTGGGCACTCCTGTGCCACCTCGCACCCGACAAGCATCCTTCAGCCCACCCCGGGGTGGTGAGGGCTGCCTCAGCCTGCCCCTCACCTTGGCACGGAGGGAGCCCACAGCCGAGGAGGGGGCTGCACCACCGCTGCTGCAGCATGAGAACCTCGCAGCACTGCAGGCCGGGCTTTGCTGGCAGCCTCCGAGGGCCCCGTGGCCTTGCCTTTGAGAAGCAGCACAGGAAGGTAAGCTGGCTCCAGCCCATACGGCAGTGAGGACCCCCAGCTTCAGGGTTCACCTCCCCCCAGGAGTACTTACCCACTGCTGCCCAACATGCCCCAGGTACGATGCTCACACCCAGGCGGTGCAAACAGGACTGGTCCAAGCTGCCGGGGGGGTCAGGAAGCATTGGTGCATCAGCCCCCTCATACAGCCACAAGTGCAGCAATGGGTGCTGCCATCCCAAGGTTGCGTCCTTGGTGTCAGTGGGCACAGGGCTGTCTCTCTCTGAAGGGTTACTGGTGCCCAGCTGGTGTGGGGGAAGAGGCAGCAGCACACACAGGAGCCCGTGCTCAGCTTGCTGCAGGGGGTGGCGGGGAGGCTGGGTCTCCCCCTAAGTCCATGTAAAAAACCTCCTACCCCAGAGTGCAGTGCCTACAGGACATGGCTGGATTTGTGGTTTGTTTTTTTTAAACAGTTCCCCAAAAGCATCAAAAGTAGGCCCCCCAAAAAACAACCCTCCCTGGTGGTCAGCTTGATCTGGTACTAAAAAGTGCAAAACTGTATCACAAAAACTGTTCAAAAGTTGTAAGAAAGCAGGGAGGGTGCAGAGGTGGCTGGGCTGGCAGGGAGGGGGGCCAGGTGCCATCACCCTGGCTCCCCTGGCTCCCAGTCCCAGGAACAGGGACAGGCCAGGGCTTGGCCCCCTCCCCTCTGCTCCCCCTGGCACAACGGAGCTGGAGAAGTGGCCGCTGGCTTTGTTTTGCTGCATTTTTGTCCTGTTTGTTTTTTGGTGTTTTTTTTGTTGTTTTTTGTTTTTTTTTTAAAACCACTGAAGAATTGAGCCTAGTGGGTGGGTTTCAGTTGTTCGCCCTCCCCAGGCTGGGGTACTGGGTCCTGCAGCCAAGTGCAGGACAAGGAGGGACAGGAACAAGTCTGATGGGGCTGACTGTGTGGCAGCTCCCATAGGCCAGGACTGGGGACTGTCCTGCTCTGCCACTGTCTCAGCAGAGGGGCCGTGGCCCTGCATGGCTGGTGCTGGTGGTCTGGGAAGGGCTGTCAACCCCCAGCTCATGCCACAGATGGACGGATTCATGCAGGGTCTCGGCAGGCATGTGGCCTCTACCTTGGTGCCGGGGGGACAGGAGCTGCAGCGCAGGTGCCCGATACCCCTTGCCTATGACTTCTGGGGGTGGCCAGGGGGCTGGCGGCTGGTGCGCTCCGAGATGTTGCGCTTCACCTTGGTGGCTGTGCCAGAGGGCTCTGCATTGAGTGAGGGGCTGGAGCGAGATTTTTTCAGGCCGTCATCCTCCCCGCCTGCTGCGTCAAAGAGGGTAGACTCAAATGCTGCCAGGTCCTCGGAGCCGGCCTTCAGCTTGGCCCGCAGCAGCATGGCATAGGTGCCATAGCGGGATTTCTGGGGAGAACAGTGCGGCAGAGAGGGGTCAGTGAGCTGGGTGCTGCCCCTCAGCCAGCAGCCCAGGGTGGGGGGATGCTCATGATCCCTCCACCTGGCCAGCATCCCAGGACAGAGGGGATGCTTGTGGTCCTGGACCATGGCAGTGCACAGTGCAATTCAGCCGATGGGGACTGGGGGTGTCCCATCACTCAGGATGGCCAAGCAGGCAGGGGCAGAGGGGCGGGGGGCAGAGGGGCTGGGGGCAGAGGGGCTGGGGGCAGAGGGGCAGGTCTCCCAGCTCACCTCAAACTCCAGGTACTCTTCCTTCTGCTTCAGCTCCTCGTACTCCTTGCCCTTCACCTTCTTCTCTGGCAGTGAGGAGCGATGCTCCAGCAGCTCTGCTGACATTGTCTTGAACTTGGTCTCATGGCTCTTCACCTGCTCCTCCTGGGCAAGGGTGGCATCACGTCAGTGTCCTGCCCTGCCCTGTGCTCTGCCCCACCAGGAGCATGAGCCAGTTGGGGCCAGAACAGTTTTTTTTCCCTCCTAGGTGCAGCTGGGATCTCAGCTTCTGCTCCTGGGTTTGTTTGTTTTGTTTTTAAGAATGGCAGGCAAAAGCACAGGCCCTTGGGGGCAATCTGCTCCTGCCTTGTGGGGAGCTGACTGCAGTCTTAAAGCAGAAGAATTTAATCCCCTCTAAAACTAGGCTGCTGCTTTTTTTTAATCCTTTCTGCTCTATGAATAACTGCCCTGGCACGCGTGAGCACCAGCTAATCCCCCTGGCCGGTCGCCTTTCAAGGTCCTGGCCCTGGCAGGACCCTGCAAGCCACAGCATGGGACCGCGTTCTCCTCCATGATGTGTCTCCATTGCCTGTCTCCCATCCCTACCGCTGGAACAAGGTCTCGCCACCCACCCCCAGCCTCAGCACCCCCTCACTCCATGTCTCCCTGGCCATGCTCCCTTGGCCCTGCACCCTGCTGGGATGCAGCTGGGTGTGTGGCACCACACAGGTCCCTCCACAGGGGACCGTGCCACCAGCAGACCCCGGGGTCTGTCCCCTGCTCCTGGCTGCGCCCACACCCTGGCCCACCTGGGACAGCCTGGTGCAGGAGCTGGGCAGCAGCGGGCGGCTGAACTTCTTCTGGGAGCCGATAGCTGCAGGGAAGGGGGGTGCAGAGAACATGGCTGCCACCACGTTGATGCGCGTGATCCATGAGTGCATCTGTTCAGGGTTCCTGGGGAGAAAGGCCAAGCCACATCTGGGCTTCAAGTGGCACTATCTGTGTCACAGACAGAGGGATCCCTGCAGACAAGATCTGGGTCCCCCAGCCTGGCCCTGGGGCTCTGCTTCTAGTGACTCAGGCCATGGCGAGCCCACCAGGCTGGGAAGAGGAGCCAGGCAAAGCACAGCGCTGACACCGGGTCCCTTTCTTCCCAGAAAGGGCCAGGACAGGAGAGCACAATGTGGCCCCATCCCACCCTCTGCTCCAGTCAGACAAGCCCCTGTGCCCCAGCATGGGGCTCAGCCGGCGATCCTGGGGGACTCACTGTGCTTGGAAGAGGAAGACCCTCCAGTCAGCTGTCCTGAGGTAGAAGACATTGGGTCGCTTGCTGTAGTCAGATGCCCGCGTGGCAAGCGAGTGGTGGATGCTAATAGCATTCTTCAGCTCTTCTTCCACCAGTGCCTTCCCTGGCTTATACTCCTCCTGCAAATCACGGGGTGTTTCAGAGCCGGCTTAGGGATGCACCCCACTGTGAGTCAGCTCTATGAGGCCGTGGGAACTGCAGGCAAGCACTGGCAGTGGGGGGGGCTTGGAGATCACCCTCCACCAGGCTGCGGTGGGCTCTGCCTCCAACTCATGCTGCACCATGGGGAGACACTGCGCAGTCTGGGTACACAGCTGGGCAACAGCATGGTGGCTGTTCCCTGCTGCCCTGCAGCGTGTATACCTGCAGGTAACTGGATGTGAAACAGCCCCCCCACCCTAGGTAGAGACCTTGGGGTGTCCTCTCTCCCCAGCCAAGCCCTCACATGCAGGGCCCTCGGTCAGCAGCCTTTCGCTGCCCAGGCTGAGCCTCAGCAGCCCGGGAACAGGGATGCCACCAGGTCTGCAAGCAATGGCTCAAGAAGGCACGGTGCTGAGTCTGCTTAGGGCAGGCTTTGCAATGCTGTGCACTGCATCCCCTCTCTTGCTGTTGTAGGGACTGCTGTGACCTCCCCCGGGTTGGGGACAATCCCCCTCCCTGGCACAGACATGGGTGGCCCCGCTGCTGCCTACCTTCTGCAGGTAGAGAATCATCCCCTTCAGGATGGCGTGGAAGGGCTTCCAGCCGCGCTTCCCTCGGGGTGCTGCCAGGGAGGAGAGAGCAGCCCAGACATCAGCCCCAACGCCAAGCAGGGGGAAGGCATCCACCCACCCCTGTCCTCCTCCAGCCAGGCCTGCCACGACACACACGTCACCCCACCCCGGGGATGGGTGCCACGCCAGGACTGTCCCCATGCACCTGAGCCCATGCTGGCCACGTGGCTGGCAGATGGTGTTGCTGGCAGGGGGGGCGCCTGGCGCCTGCTGAGGCCAGCACCACTGCGCTCCCCGCCTCGCCGCCCACCCTGCCACTCAGCTTCACTGCTGCCTCCCTGCTCGGGGACAGGGATGGGGATGAGGCGGTGCTGCCTGCCAGGTAATGCTGGCTCTCGATCTAATCAGATCAAGGCAATCAAGGCAGCATTAGATGGCCAGGGCTTAAGAGGGGATTTTAAGGTGGAAATGGCCCAACCAGCAGCAGCCCACTGTGCGACCCCTTCCTTCATCCCTGCCATCCCATGGCAAGGGTGTATCCCCTGGGGAGCCCACCCCACCCTCCCTGCCTGCCCCCTTCCCAGCTGAATTTTGCCTGGCACAGCCAGCCAGTCAGGGGCCGATGCTGGAGGCTGGCATGATGCTACAGTTTGATGTCATATAGTGACTTCTGCCCTGCTCCCCACTGGGTTTCTGGAATGCACCAGTACCCACTTGCTCAGCATCCCCCTCGCCCCTGCAGGCTCCCAGGCACCTACTTTTCTTGCAGTCAGGATCAGCGTGGATCTTGCGCACTAACAGTCCATGCTTGTAGGTTGCAATGCTGGAGTCTTGGGAGAAGTCCAGAAAGGGGTTACTACAGCTGCTGATGCGCTTGATGGACTTCGGGTTGGGGTCTGCCAGCTCCGAGAGGGACTTTCTCAGTTCCTCTTCATCTCTGACAGGCACAGATTGGGGTGGGGAAAGGGTCTGTTGCCTCGACGGGGACAGCAAGCACCAAGCCTCCCACTTGCCAGTGCCACTTTTAGGCCTGGCTTCTGAAAGGGAGGCCAGGAGCAGCAGACCAGGCTGAGCAGTTTGCCATCACCGTGAGCAAGCATCACAAACCCAGCCATGCCTCTGCGCCTCTGCTCCTCTAGGCAGCTGTGGTGCTGCCTGGCCCCTCAAAAGACAAGGCATCGGGGTGTCTGTTGCTGGTTTGAAGGGGGGCGGGCAGCCCCAGGAAGTGAGGAGTCTTTTTGGACAGGGCTGAGACTGATGCCAGCCAGGCTGATGAGCCAAGGGCCATGAAGGAACAGCCCCAGGCACTACCACAGCCCCCTGGCCTGTGACGTATGGGCTTGCAGGTCCCCAGCAGGCAGGAGAGAGGGTCTAAAAAGAAACCCCCCTGAAGAGAGACCCAGGCTGTTGTCCCCACACCTCGAGGGCAGCAACCGGACTACAGGGCTCAAACCCACCAGCAAAGGGCTGCAGGGACGCGGCGGTAGGGAGCCCTCGGTGTGGGCAGGATGCTGGCAGCCCTGGTGGCAAGCTTCCCTCCAGGTCACAGCCCCGTGCTGCAGGCAGGCGGGCTGCTGCGGGCAGGCTGCACCGCTGCCGCTCCCCCCTCCGCGCAGGAAGATGTGGGAGCCCAGAGCTGCTGCCTCCCCCCTCCCTCAGACCCGCTGCTAATTAAACCCCTCAGCATCTGCCGGTGTCTCCATGGCAGCAGCCCGAGCCATTGGCTCAGCGCTGGCGGTACCGCCGGGCTGATTAATCCCCGCAGCGCGGGCCCTGCCGCTCCTGCTGCGGGAGATGGCAGCTGTGGGTGAGGGTGCGGGCACCCTGCGGGGCCCTGGCACAGCCACGGCCCCCCCAGCCTGCCCGCTTCCACCCCAGGCACAGCCGCCAAGGCGTGAAGCAACACCAAAGCCACGGGAGCCGGCCTCCCCCCAGGGTGCCGGGGATGACATCCCGGTGGAGGTGCTGAGGGCAGCCAGGGGTACACCACCTGCACCCCCGGCCCACCCCAGCCAGCCTGAGCTCCCTCTCCCGCCCCCATCCTCGCAGGAGCACCCATCCTGCAGTGCCACTGCTGATGCAGCCTCTGGGGCAGAGCAATGCTGCAGCGGGGCAGGCAGCAGGGGCAAGGAAGCCTCCCCCCTCCCCATACCGGCCAGCCCCGCTGCCCACCCAGCACCGGGCGGCAGCATCCCCTGGAGGGATACTCACATGGCCCACTGCAGCTTCTCGTTCTTGATGGAGCCATACAGAGCCTGCAGAGAGAAGAGCAGGGGGTCAGGAGGAGAGCGGTGCTGGGTCAGGGGAGCTGCGCTGGGGGGTGCAGGGGGCATGCCAGGACAGCTCAGGGACACTGGAGGTTAAGGCAACCCCAGGTCAGTTAATCTCCTGGCTCGGCCAGCCAGCTGACCTTGCTTCAGGGCTACAGACACCTTCTCCTGGGCACCACAGGACCTGCAAGCCCCCATACACCCCAGGCACAGACTGGGGATGGCCCTGGCTGCCTCCTCTCCCTCTCCACCTGCCCGTGATGGTGGCACAGCATTAGCAGCATGATGGCGAGGTGCACCAAACATTTCCAATTGCTTGGGAGAGCTGCTTCTCCCCACACCAAGGTGTCCCAGGCTGGCCAAAGTGACAGCCTTCAGGAGACCTGGGCCACAGGATAGCAAGCTTTCAGGCCAGACTTCAATGGTGCATGTTGGCACCCTGCTCAGCAGGACCTCAGCCTGCTCCAGGGTCCCCAGCAGCTCCAGGTCACAACACACCACAGCCAGTGACCCCCCTGCCATCAGCCACCTGTGCTGGGCTGGCAGAGATGGGCTCATGGCAGCACCTGGCACGCTGCCGTGATGCAATGCTCCCGTGGCAGCACATGTAGGCTTCGGGAGAGACTTCAGCGCTGAGCTGGCCCTGGACCTGCAAAGCCACCATCACGCTGTCACTCACCAGGCCCTCAGAGGACCTTGTGGCTGGTAGAGGCAGGATGGGTGTTTGCTGACTGCTGGGCTGCTGTGGCTTGGGGTGGCTGAGGTCTGTTCCTACCCCCTCCCCAGCATTCCCCAAGCACCCTTCCCTCCCTGGGGACCCAAACACCACCGAGCTGAGCAAGGCAGGACCTGCTGCCTGCACCTCAGCACAGGAACAAGCAGAGCCCCCCTTGCAGCAGGATGCTCCAGGGCCCCACTCCCAAGTGTTTCTCTGGCCCGAGCTGGGCACCAAGCCAGAAGCACTCAGCACAGCTCTGCAAACGGGGAGGCTCCAGAAAGGGTTTCAACACGGCGCTTGCAGAGAGCTTCAGCGCAAGATCTGGAAGCCATCATCCTTGGAGGAAAATAATCGAGTCTCGCACAGGCTGTTCAGGCAGCTGTCAGCATCCATCACTGGGCCGGAGACTGCTGCTGGGAGACCTTGCTGGTGGCTGAGAAAGTACAACTGGAGGCGTGCAGGCGTGCGGGAAAGCCGGCCAGCAGGCAGGCCCCAGTGGTGTCTGGGGAAGGGACATCCATCACTTCCCCAGGAGGCGCGGCGGCCAGGACGGAGCAGGGACCTTGTTCCTCTTGCACTTCCCCATCAGGGAAACGCTGGGACAACACCAGCTTGCTTCTCAGAGGAGGAAAAAGATCGCCCCAATCTAGTGGGCGGAAAGCAGGATTCAGTTGTCTGCTGGGGAGACAGGAGGCTCAGGGCCTCAGCACCTGAAAGGAGATTAGACCCCAGCCCCATTTGTGCAGCCCTAGCGCTGGAAGGGCAGAGGATGCCAAGGCGTGAGCAGAGGGTACCCACCAGCGGGTTGGCAGCAAGGCGGCCGGAGGAGCACAGGTTGCAAAGGGACCTAGAGAAGAACGTGGTGCAAAAAACCCCAACACAATAGTCCTGTAGAACATAACCTGGGAGCAGAGCAGGGGTAGAAGCAAGCATGTCAGAGGACTGCAGATGACAAGGAGTCACCCCAGGAAACAGGAAGGGATCTTAGTCACTGCCAGGGATGCAGCTGAAAGATGCTGAGAAGCGGGGACTAGAAACTGCAGAAAAGCTCCTTGGAAAGAGCAGGCAGAATGGGATGTGTGGCTTGGCTTCCACCCAGCTCAGTGGCAATACAGAGAGGGGTCAGCTCCCTCTCCCCATGGAAGGGAGACACGAGCCAACTAACAGGGATTTTGGAGGGCAGGACGAGGCACCACACCAGGGGGGACCACAGCCCTCAGGCCCCCAGCCCCACACAGGGGATGGCTGCTCAACACCAGGTGAATGAGCCAATGGCAGAAGATGCTCGGGGAGTAGTTCTGGATGGCACAGTGCTGGACTGGAGAACAGTCCAGCAGAGCACCACGCTACAAAAACCTGGGCCCTGGGGCTGCCGGCGAACACTTCAAATGCTGAACTGCCTTGTGGCTTCAAAAGGCTCCAGCCGCTCTGCTACAAGCCCTGACAGCATCCCACAAACCCGTTGCAGGCAGGAGTTGCCAAGTACCCCCACCTCAGAGATGGCAGTGATTGAGAGGGCAATGCAAAGCTTTACGTCTACGCTTAAATCCTGCCAAGACTCTGCTCGGCTAAACACCAACCCCAGCCAACACCGGTCTCAGGAACAAAGCTGGTGGACTCAGCCCAAGTCCTAGCTGAGCAGATGCACACAAAGCCCACCCCGCTTTTCTGGCCCCATGGCAGTACCACCACCCATTAGTCCACTCAACTCTGCACTCTTTGGTGCGTGGACCATTTCTGCTGGGGAAGCACAGGCAGTGCAGGCTCCTGACACTCACAACCATGCCAGCAGAGACCAGACGCACCAGTTTCACTGCTCAGCAGGTCCCCCTCTCCAGGATGTCTTTGCGCCGTGGATTCATTCCCCCTGGGCTGAAAGGATGGCACCTCTTGGCACCTCTGAGCTTGCAAGCAGAAAGCAGGGTGCTGGCCCGATGCTGCTGTGGCTAACCCCATGCGTGGCTGGGTTTGTCATCGATGGGTTATGAGCTCACCGCTGCAGCATGCCAGCCAGCCAGCTCTGCCCTAGACGTGCAGTGCTGAAGAGACCTAGAAATACAGTGTCCCAGCAGGATTTCCAACTGAATCAACATCTGTCTTTGGTGCCCTCCCTTCCGAAAGCCAGCTGAGAGGATGCCCCTGAATCCAGCTCTAGCAAATGTCTCCAGGAGGGGTGCAGGCTGCACTGGGCAAGGGGCAGGTGACTCTGATGCTCCAGCCCAGCCTTAGCGCCAGCCCCTACACAAGCAGGGCAGGGAGAAGACATCCCCCTTCAGGTCCTCAGCTCAGAGCAGACCAGAGGGGAGACCCAACGCTGGTTCGGGGAGCCAGGCAGCAAGCTGGCCTGGGCCTGGGCACTGCCTTGACAGGACCATACCAGGGCTGTAGTCCAGCACTCAAGTAACAGGGGAGGGTTAAAGCAGGAATGTAGGCATTCTGCAGACGGTTTTAACCCTTTCTGGGGTGCCTCTTTTACAGATCATAATTCTTATGAACGCATCCCCTTTCCAGTCTGCAGGTTCCTGTGCTAAGCAACAGTGCTCAGCTCTCAGCGCTGCAAGATGCCCTGTACAGGTCAAGGTTCCCCTTCCTCCTGCTGACCCTGTGATGAGCCACAGCTGCGTAACATTCTGCAAGACAGGCTTCACAGCCACCAAGTGCCCTCCCTGCAGTCATTCTGCCTCTCTCCGTGCCTGACAGCGTTTCAATACAAGACCTCAATTACTGGTTTTTCCCAACTTTTCCTTCGCGAAGTATCTTTCCTCACACGCAGCCCCGAAGCTCTGTCAGGTCCCCCAGACACCCAGACACCCCCCCCCAGATGTGCAGATATAGATGGCACAGTCAGAACAGGGATGTATGTCAGACGGAACCGTACCTACGTCAGGTCTCTAATTCACCTTGGCAGCCCCCCTGCACCTCCGCTGCCTGCCCAGCAAGCACAACCCATGCTCAAGGGCTCATCATCACAGGCATGCACCAACCCTGCTGCCTACATCCCATGTCCCCCCCTCCACTCCACTGCAGAGGGGTTCCTGTGTGCCCAGAGCAGAGCGACTTGGGGACAGACTTTTTTCCCCCCATAGGATGGACTGCCACGGGGACAGCATCCCGTGCATCACCTTCCACCCCACTGCAGGCAGCAATTAGCAGGCTGTGGGGAACCGCTACCCATCCCTGCCCTGCACTTTCAACTCAGCACCACCATAACCTGCACCAACCTCTTGAAACATCCCTTGCCCAGCCAACGACCGCCCCCCGGACGGCAGACCCCCCTGTGCCTCCCAGCGCAGCCCCGCAGCGCGGGAAGCAGCGGCCGAGCATCTCCCAACTGCGCGTTTCCATCCGAGTGCGTCACAAGTTAATGCTGCCCCCAGACCGTACTGCGCTATGACAGCATCGCCGCTTGGCACGGCCCTCGTGTCCCCGCCGGGCTGGTTTTGACCACGGGGCCAGCCCAGGCGGCTCTGGGGTCCCCCTGCGCCCACGGCAGCGCGGGGGCCGGGGGGGGACACCCCCTCTGGCTGCTATACCGGCGGCAGGCGCCCAGCCGAGGCGGGACGCGCCCGGGGACAGCCTGTTCGCCTCTCCTCGCCTAGGACTGATGCACACCAGCTAACACCTCCAAAAGGGAGCTCGGCTCACAACCGGCAAGCTCTCAGCAGTAAAAAGCCCTTTTTTTTTTTCCGGGCCAGGCAGCCACTCCTTCCTCTCCAGCTCGGCTGGGCTGGGAGCGGGGGCTGCAGCGCTGCCCCCCGGCTCTCCCCGCCGCCCCAGCCGGGGGCCGGGCTGCCCTGGCCCCGCTGCCCGGCTCGGCGCAGCCCTTGGCAGGGAGCCCACGGAGCTTGTCACTTACGCTAAGCGGGAGGGCTGGTCCCAGCGGCGCGGCTCTGTCCTGGATTCTTCTCGCGGGGATGTTTTCGAGCAGCCAGCGTTGCTGTCAGCCCGTGGCGAGCGGCGCAATGTCACCCAGGGCTCGCCGTGCCCCCGCCGCCCCCCTGCTCGGGCTAGGGCCGGGGGGGGCGCGGCAGGGACGGAGAGGGGCACCCGGCCCCGCCGGCAGCGGGCGGGGGGACACCCGGGGCCGCCCGCCCGCCGTACCCGCGCCGGGCTGGGCTGTGCGGGTCCCGCCCGCCCCCCCGCCGGTGCGCGGCGCATCCCCCCGCGCCATCCCCGGCCCCGCGCTTACCGGCTTCTTCTTGCGGCGGCTCTGGAGACGGCTGACCACCAGGTCGGTGTAGAGCACCGGCTTGAGGGTGCGGGAGCGCTGGGGCCAGCCGTAGCAGAAGGTCTCCACGCCGCGGTAGTTGCGCCCGTAGCGCACCGAGCACATGGAGCGGGACCGCATGCGCCCCGCGCTGCTGTTGATGCTGTTGACACCGATCATCCTGCCGCCGGCGGCGGGGGGGCGGCGGCGCGCCCGGCGGCCCTGCCCGCCCTGCCTGCCCTGCCTGCCGCGGCCCGCTCCGCCGCCGCCGCCTGTTGAAGCCGGGCCGGGCCGGGCAGGGCTCGGCGGCTGCTGCCCGACAGAGGCGGAGCCGCGCCCGCCCCGCCCGCCCGCCGCAGCCAATGGCGGCCCGCGGCGCCCGGCCGAGCCGAGCCGAGCCGGGCCGGGCCGTGCCGAGCGACCGCATCCCTGGCGCTGATGCCCACACGAGTTGTTGGAGCTGCTCCCGGTGCACCGTCGCTGCCTCCCCCCCAAGCGCACACTCGGCCGGGTGACAGCGGGGGTGACACCCCCCGGGCTCGGTGCCACCCGGGCGGGCTTCAGAGCTGCCTCTACCCTGCCCACACGGGACCCTCCAGAGGGGCGAGCTGCTGGGAGACCGGCCCGGGGGTGTGTGCTGGAGGCTTCCACCCGCCGTGCCCACCTCCCGCCGGCCCCTCGGGGGTCGGGCCGGGAAGGCCAGCGGCCGGAGCCGCCCCGCTGGCTCAGGCAGGGCAGGGGCGCTCCGGGCAGCGCTTCCCGGGAAGCCGCAAAGGCTGGGCACCCTTGCGAGAAGGCACGGGGATCGACGCGTAATTCAGTTAGGCTTGACTGAGTAGGCGACGCGGCCGGTGCAGAAATTTTCCACTCTGTCCTAACCGCTTGGCACAGCGATGGCTGGGCATGGTGAGGGAAGGGGTGCCTGGCCCACCAGATGTGCCGGGCTGCCCCGAGCCTGGGGCAGGCACGGGAGATGGGGCAAGGCAGCGCTCCCGGGTGAAACAGGCAAAAAAGCAAAACAAAAAGAAGCCCCGGGGATTAGACTGAGCAAGCGTTCCTGTGATTATAGCTCAGAGGTGGGAGCTGGGGCTTTCTTCCCACACTGCTAATCACTTACCCAGCACTCCGAGCATCTGAGCCCTGCTGTTGTGCCTCCAGGGTGGGAGGTGGGGGCCCGTCCTACCTTCCTCCCCTGGGGACCCAACTGCATTGTCAGGCTTAATTCATTAACATCTGTGAAGTGCCCTGGGCCCCTAGGCTGGAAGGCAGCACAGATTCGGCTCGCTCCTGCAATCACTAAGCAGCGCTGGAGAGAAATGGGGTCTGATTTGGCCATGCTGTGTTGCTGCCAGCCAGCAAAGCATAAAGTTAAGCTAAAAGAATAAGGAAGATGGGGAAGAGCTAAAGCTCCACAAGGTGATCAGTCTTGTAAAGTTCAAACGCACATCTGAAATATAAGACAACCAGCAACAGTGAGCGAAATCCCAGGGGGCCTGGGCTAAAATCACACTGGCAAAAAAAAAAAAGCAACACCTCAAGAGCCAATCAAAACACCACTAGCTCCAGGACATCCCACTTTGCCTCCTTCCTTGCTGCGTGGGCAGCTGCCTTCATCTGGCCACAGTAATCTGGGTCCAAGCCTGCAGAAATGGGCATCCTCGGGCACGACATTATACGGGTTCTTAGTTCCTCAGCATGGCCCCTGTGCGGAGGACACCCACATCAGAAAGCTGGGCAGCCCTGCTGTGGAGCACAATTCTTCAGGGGAGCTTTCAGAGCTAGAGGAAAGGGTTTCCAGCAGCAGTGCCGGTAAAGGCGTCACTGCCTTACTCTAGCAGCAGTGCTGTACAGGGCACAGCAAGGCACTGCCAGCCAGGGGAATGTGGTGCTCAGCTGTGAAAGCACAAGCTTTCAAGTGTTTTTGTTTCTCCTGCGTAAAACCGGGATTGTTTACATGTATTATCTAGTAGCACATAAAGTTCTCATCTGACTCAGGCCATCACCCGCTCTCAGGCATCGTGCTGCATTTGTCTTGGGACTTCTTGCAGCCATTAACAAGGGGAGCACCCAGGCTCCCTGCTGGTCTGTTCCTGATGCTGTCCCCAGGGTCACAGGGGACTGTGGCCTTGTGTCCCCTGCAGTCACCTAGGTCCTGCCCTGCTGTCCCCATGCCCTGGCAGTGAGTGCTGTGGGTGAGGGTCTCCAGCTCTGAAGCCTGGTAGCAGCCTGTGCTGTCTCCCCAGGCAGTCTTGGAAGAACCCCCAGGACCCTTCTTCTGCACTGTGGGAGCTGCTCATAGGCCCAGCCCTGAGCCTTGGGAAGCTCCTGTGAAGCCTGCTAGCCCTTCCCTTCCCCTGCTGCCTTTAGGAAATGCGTGTGCTCCTGGAGCACTAAAATTAGCCAGCCAGCTGTGCGGCACACTTGCACAGGAGCCTCAGTCCCCAGACACAGCCTGCCAGCCCGGTCTGCCGAGGAGGCAGTGTTCTACCAAGGGTAACAGGGCTACTAGCACAGGCTGACACGGGGAGAGCCTTTCCCCACTTCTCTGCCCCTTGAGCCTGTGTGGGGACCAAAGAACCAGGTGGCCAAAAGCAGCAGGCAGAAAGGAGAGGGTGTCTTCTCCGGCTGAGCCTGGCAAAGGCTGCCCAGGAGAGGCACAACCCCTTCACACACCATTCCTTGCCAGCCCCCTCCCCAGCACAGGCTGACAGCACTTTCCCGATCTCACCTGCCCCGGGACCCCATTCCCCCTTGCACGGGCAGGGGGTCCCTGAAGGGGAACTATGCTCTAGACGAGAGGCTGCAGCCCGCCCTGCGCACTGTTCCTGATGCTGCCTTTTGCTCCCCCTCCCCAGCACGGCTCCCCTACAGAGGCAGCTGAAAAGCAGCGGTGGGAAGCACCACAGCTGCAGAAGGAACAGGCCATTTTTAGCAGAGCAGCCTCCCTGCTGCTGGGCTGCAGGCAGAGCCGTGCTGGGCTGTGCTGCAGAGCCGCAGCCCCACACCCCCACCCCGTTCCCTTACACCCAGCAAAGGTCATGGCCCCTGCCCACGAGAGAAAGCCTGTAGCTTCATGGCACGTCCACTGGCTGGAATTTGATGGGATAACTTGATCTCATATCTTTGAACTGCGAGTACTTTTGGGGGTGAAGTTTAACAGGGATGGGGCAGCACCTGAAGTGCAGGTACCAAATCATGGGATGCCAGGGGCTGCAAAGGGGGCATGCCGAGGGGCCTGCAGAACTTGGATGCTCCAGAGCGCAGGGGTTCAGGGTCCTCATTTTGGATGTTTCTATCCCATTTCAGGTGCTTAAAGCATTTTCTGGAGCTGTGTTTAAAATTAGAGGAGAATTTTGCCTGAGTAACGCCTTTTACTGGCAAAGCGTGGGCTGAGAGGGAGGACAGCCCTATTGAGAGCTGCTGGTAACCCCTTAATGATGGGGTGAGCGATACAGCCAGGAATAGACCCACAGAGGCTGAAAGGGGAGCTCAGCTTTTCGCCCTCTGTTGCCTTTTTTCATCTCCCATCTCCCCCCATTGTGGCTCCGGCACCCTGTGGGAACCCATCTTCCACATCATGAGTATTTGCCAACTGTAGTGCTTAACCGACAGCGATGGTTTCTGCCTGGCACATCTCATGGGAGCTAAGCCTATTCCCAGGGCCCAAGACAGGGAGACAGCAGCTCACAAAACCCTCCTGAGAACAGGCGATGCCAGAGAAGTGCAGCAGCCCAAGGCTGGAGGTGCTCACTGAACACTGCGCTCCCAGGCCCAGCCCCGCTGGGAACTGGGGCAGGCAGGGAGAAAGCAGGAGTCCCCCCAGTCACACCAGTGTGATGACTTCCCAGCCCTGGGGCTTCAGCCACCCTCCCCATCACCACGCCTTGCCTGTGTCACCAGAAACATGCCCTCTGTCACTGGAGATGGCTCCAGTCCCAGGGGCTGGCTACAGCTTGGGGCTCCAGGGAGCCAAGAAGGACCGAGTAGCATGGGGTCAGTGCCATGAAGTTGGGCAAGGCAACCCCAGCAAGCTGCCCTTACCTCTGCCCCCTTGCCTGCAATGCAGGCACAGCAAGAGCAGTGAAGGGAATCAGAACCCCATGCGGAGCTCCGTCCTCCTCCTGGGGGAATGCAGTAGCCCATGTTCCCCTCAGCAAGGCAGGAGGAAAACTGTGGGCCAAGGGACCACAACCATTCCTGCATAAGGACGGACACATTCATCGCATCCCAGGTAGCCATCCACGCGATCCTGCCCAAAGCTCCCACTTTTGCTCCAGCTGCTTGGTTGGCCAGGAAAAGCGACGGAATTTACCTTGAGCAGCTCCTTGGGGAAGTCAGTGCCTCCATTGAGTCCCTCCAAGTTGCCAATGAAGTCGGAGCAGGACATTCTCTTTCCAATGTTCTGGGGGAGCCAGGGGGAGAGAAACGCAGGGGTTACCTTTGGGCCAGGGGCTGATGCTGGCTGAAGCAGGTCCCACAGCCCAGGAACAGCCTCCCCATCTCTGCAGCAGTGTGAGGGACCAGCCAGGTCTCCAGGAGGCTGCTTGCAGGCGTGGGGAAGCTGCCGGCTTTGCCTAGACGCTGGGAGTTGTAATAAAATAGTCTCCTTTTTCTAAGCTGGGTACTACCCACTCCCGATGGCAGCTGGTTTTGGAGTAGTCTCTCTCCCACCACCTCTCCCCATCCACTTTTCTGTCCTCATCTCACCTCCACATCTTCTAGCTCAGCACATCTCCAAAGCCCCTTCACTAGCCCCCTCCTCTCGTTCAGCCTTTCTCCTCCCCAGACGTTAGGAGTGATCAACCCTCATGGGTCCAGGGTCCCTCGCTCCTGCTCACGTGGAGCTGTCCTTGCAAGTCCTCACTCTTGCTGCAGCACCTACGGCTGGGGGCGGTGGGGTTAGACAGTGCAGGGACAGACAGGGCTGGTGGCAGCGGGAACTTACGTGTCCATGCAGATCTGTGTTGAGCAGCATCAGGGCACAGGTGAGGGTGTGGGCTCCATCTGCAGCACAAGCACAGCACAGGAATTAGAGGGTCCAGCTCCCTGCAGCTGCTGCTCCAGCCCCATTGGCATCTCAGGCAGGGCATGGGGGCTCTGAGCCCCCCAGACAGCCCCAAGCCCCCTCCTCCCAGCCCGGGCACACGGAGCACACAGCAGTCAGTGCAGTGCTGGCAGCACGCGGGTGGGTAGGTAGGAGGCCACTGAACTAAAGCTGGTCCCAAACCTGAGAGTACAGGCTCCCTTCCAAGCTTGCAGCCCCTTCAGCCAGGCAGCAATGCTGCAGCTAATCCTGCAGAGCCCCTGGCATGGCAAGGTGACACTGGCACATGGTCTGCCAGCCAGGCAGCCCTCACCTCACCAGCCCCAGAGCCAGCCCAGCGCAGACCCGGCATGTGAGTGCACACACACAAGGCACGGAGACGTGAAATAATGGTACAAAGCAGGTGTCTGTGCTGCCCCAAGTGCGAGGCACCAAAATTGTCTCACCTGGCTGTTCCCTGAGCCTCGCGAGGGTCTGAGAGCTGGGGTCTATCTGGTGAGGTGGGCCTTCCCGCGCCTCTTGTGCTAATCTGCTCAAGGTCAGAATTAAGGACGGGTTGAGCCCTAATTACGCATGATCCAACCAGAGCAGGGTTTTTTAAAGAAATTATCTAAAGCATCTGTCATTTGAGGGAAATGACATCTCCGTAACTGGGGCTGTCTCCTAAGGCGTCAGTACAGGTTCTCAGCTAGCTCTCTGGCTTCAGTTTCAGCATCTTCACTGAGTGGATGAATGCATGGGCTTGCTTGAAACACACACGGGGACATGCACAGTTTCTTACCCTCCGAAGAGATGGCATTGGGATTACACTCATAATAGCGCTGGGAAAAATGAGCCAGCACTCGCTCTCGCTCTTGCGTCTCTCCCATCAGGGCCAGCTCCTTTAGAAAGGACCTGAAGAAGAAGCAGCAGCGTTGGTCACACATGAAGCCCACCTTTCTCCACTCCACCTTGCACAGGAGCGGAGCTGCATTTTCTGGTCTGGAGACACCCCTGCATGCTGGATGAAGCCCTGCCATTGGACATCCCTCCCAACACACCGCGGGACTCCCCTCCAAGCCCTCAGCACTATACCCTGCCAACGCATTGCAGAGATGTGCGGCCAGCTCCAGGAGCTACACCAGAGAAGGAGGTGGGGGCAACACCAGGAGGGTCCGGGCTCGAGGCCTGAAAAGCCAGTCCTAGGCGAACCTGACAGTCACCCAACTACACTGACAATTTTGTTATGACCAGGGATACTCTTCCTTCATTGTGTGGCTGAGATACCATTTTGGGAATCACTCTCCCCCACGTAAGAGGTAAGAGGATCTCCAGGTGGGAGCCACAGGTTCTGCCCACTCCTGCAGATCTCTGTGTGGTACGGAGCTGCAAAGGGCATGGTCTGCTGGGACCCCACTCGGGTGGCAACCACACATACACACATGTACATGCACTCAACTCTGACCTGAGAGCCTGGTCCAGGCTCATCCCCGTGAACACGAAGAACTTCAGATATTCCCCTGCCACCATCCTGCTGAACTCATTGCTGAAATAGAAAAAGCAGGGGCAAGAGTGAGATCAACCAGACTGTGGGGAAAGCTGAAGGCATGCAAGGGTGGGGTGGATTCTAGGAGGCTGGGAGCTCCCCCAGGCTGTGTGAAGCGTGCTGAGGACAGAGACACCCCACACTCCCATGAAACTCAGAGGAGTCACCCACAGATTCAATGGGAATACTGGGCATGTACAAGAAACTGGAGAAGGTAGAGCTGGCAGGGCCCACAAGAGGTCAGCTAGCTGTCCCCCGGCCCCAACACCTTCGTGAAGCACCCAAGATGCAGTCATGGCAGGAAGGTACCAAAACTTAGATGTCTTTTAGTTTTAGGACCTTTAAAAGGAACACCTGCTGTAGATGTACCAGCCACAGGGAGTGGGCTTTGGGGTCCTGCCAGCTATTCCCCGCTAGCCCAGTGCCCTGCCAGGGCAGCAGCTGTGGGTGCATCGGGGGTGCAGGTGGGTCCCTTGCAGAACAGAATGTTCCTTGCGAATACCCACACGTACTTCTTCCCCAAGTGGCGGGCCACATCTGCTTTTTTAAAGCCATCTAGGTTGTAGAGCCTCTTGGCCAGGCGTTTGGCAGCCTCCAGGTCAGCCTTGTGCCCGTTGGAGAGGGTGTCCGTGCTGCCCAGGGCCAGCTGCTCTACGCTGTCCATCTCCGAGTCCGAGTCCGAAACCAGGTGGCTCAGGGGGTGGTCACTGCAATGGGAAGGGACGCTCCACGTTAGCCTGCCTGCAGATCCTTGCTTCGTTCGGCTTCTTAGGAAACACAGGGCCCTCACCCTGCTTTGGAGCCTCACTGTGGGGACCTGGGGTGAACAGCCCCAGCTAGGGACACTCTGAGGTCAGCTCTGGGAGCTAAGGGAAGGTTTGGGAATGTGGCTGGAGGAGAGGTGGGGTGACAGGACAGCTCCACTGACTGACGACAGGACCAAGGCACCCAAACCTGTGTCCAAACTGGATCTGGAGGGATGGGACAGCTTTAAAGTCCCCCACCCTGAGCCTGTGAAACTGTATGTGTGGGCTCAGGCTGTGCCAAGCTCAGACATGGTGGAGACTGGGAGCAGAAACATGTGCACATCACATGCTGTCCTACAGATCTGCACTCATTTCTGAACCTTGACAAACTCCTCGTGCTGCTCTCGAGCACAGTTTCTACCCGAGATGAGACGGCTATTAATTCCTTTGCTCGCCTTTTCCCAGCCACCGGCTTTAAAGCACTTCCCAGAAGGGAAAACAGAGGCAGAGAGGGTGAGGACAAAGGAACCCCCCCCTGCTCCCCCAGCTCACAGCGGGGTGTACTGTCTTCTTCAGGCTGCCCATCAGCTATCAGCCCACCATGCCTTACATGGCCACGTTAGGAGCTCTTGGCTGAGCCCCTGAAGCAGTCTGACTCAGCGCGCAGGAGTTATCCCGACCAAAAAGCTGGTTGAATCTAATCAACAACGAACGTTAAGCAACTCTGACCTCGCCCAAATTTTCTGGCAGCCTTCACAATGTTCCAGTCTGATTTATTTTTAAAAGTCTCTAATTGACTTTTAAGAAGCCTGCTCTCCTGAGCCAATTACCCAGGCCAATCTCCTTGAGGCACTGCTTCCTCCACGAAGGACGAGCCTCCTTGCTGCTCAGTGCCACCCGACCCAGGGGAGCCCTGTGCAGCGCTGGCAGGATGCCCCATGGCTGGGGGGCTTCTGAGCACCTTCCTCCCACCCCCCTGGCACCCACAGCCAGTGTGAAGCGGGGAAAGCTGCTCTGTGCTCAAACCTGAGGGCCAGATGCTTCCCTGGTGAAAGCGGCTCTGACACCCGGCCAGTCCCCAGGGAGATGCACTTGGCTCAGACCACCGCTGAGCTTGGCAGTGCCGGGCAGTGATTGTGGTAAGCCCTCGATGGGTGGCTCAGGGCAGATCTGTGCCCATTTGGCCCCAGTCCTCCCCAGAGAGCCTGTCCATTACCCCATGCCACCCTGGTGGGAGCAGCTGCAAGAGTAGCCACAAGGTTGCTAGGCACTCACTGGCTCTGAGTCCGCCTGCTCTGGGGAGCTGTGCTGGGCAGGAGGTTTTCAGCATCACCATCCCCATCACCAGCACAGCCCGTCCTGTGGGCACCCCTAAAACCTCTCTTCCTGCCAAAATAGGGTGGCCATATCTAAAGGTGCTGCTGGCATGTGCTCTGGTGCTCACTGCCCTCCAGCTGTGCCCAGCTGTGCCTGCACTGGCTGGCAGGGCCAAAGCTGGCTCGACAGCAGAACAGGATGGGTGCTGCTGGGCCAGTGCTGGGCACACACACCTCGGCCCCGCTTCAGCTCCTTGTGCAGCTGCAACTGCTGTGATCAGCCAAGGGCAGGGCCCACATGTTTTTCGCTTCCCAACAGCATTCCCATGCTCCAACTGCATCTTCAGAGCAAGCGGCTGCTCAGTCACCCTCTGAAGACCTTTCCATTCTTCTCAACCACCATGACTAATCACAGCTCAATAACCTGGACCTTGCCTGTCCTGCCTGAGACGTTGTCCTCCCTCACATGGCCAGTTCTGGAGCCTCCTGGGACTAACCTAGAGCTCTGAGTCTCTCCCCGTGACTTCTCTTCCTGATCCTCATGCTGGATCCTGGATGCTTGTGCTGAGCATCCAGGCATGTGACCATTTACAAAAACCTCTCTTATCCTTCAACATCTCTATCTCCTTGCAGGCTCCCAACCCGTGGCTGCAATTCTTTCCTTGCTTCTTGCAGTTGGCATGCAGGGATCACAACCATGGTCTCTAAGCAGCTTTACCAGTGGGATCTGCTGTCCCCTTCCTCACCAAGTCCCCATACTGATTTGGGGTTTTACATCAGAAAAGCACAGCCTTGCTCTTAGGATGAGGCACTACCCAGCCGTGCCATGAAACGGATTTTCTTCCAACACTCAGGCCACTCTCATGCTATTAAATACAAACCATTGGCCTCAATGAGCTGGGAGCGCCCCAGTGGTGGCACCCGTCTGTCACCACTCAAAGCCCCAGCTGGCTTGGAGAACGTGCAGTTTAAAGAGAGAAAAACCAAAAGCCCAATCCTCAAGCTAACGGAGAACAGCATGAAGAGATATGTCCACATCTGAGGCAACTGAGGTGATGGTAATTTTCTTGCCAATGAGCTAATGTCTCAGGGTGGGTTTTTTTAGTGTACTTTCTAAAGTGACATTTCAGTTTGGCTTGAAGAAACACTGAGATAATATTTTTTACATTAGATACATTTTCAACCCGAGAGTTGGCCCACACTTAAGGAATAAATATCAAATTTGGTATTGTGCGAGTATCCTCAGCGTGCCAGAAATGAGTCATCCCCAAGCAGACCCAGTGCTAGCTCACCCGCCTCCCCGCTGCTCGCCACATCACTGGGGGCACAGGTCCCCCTGCCACCTCAGAGTGCTCACGAGACAGCCCGGGTCCCCAGCACCTACGTTGGCAGCAAGGTGCTTCTGGGGGGTCTCTGTGAGGAAGTCACACGATCCAGCTCAGGGCTCGCCCTGGGACAGAGGGTCTTCACCGGCCACCTCCCACCCCAGCTCAGTACAAGGACCGCGTGCTGCTCCTCACCCTGTGGAGCTGCTGCAGGGCCACGGTCCTGCCCAGGGCCACCGCACCACAGACCCTCCTTCTCCAGGGTCCAAATGTTCCTTCTCGGGGCCAAACACTCCTTTCCTGGAGCCAGATCCTCATCTCACCCCAATATTCCTCCTCTGGCCGACTCCCTGGAGTCCAGCAGGAGAGACCGCAGCACCTTTGCTGGCTGCAATGCAGCATGCCACTGCAGGAGCCCCAACATCCTTTCCACGTTGCCACCACAAATGGGGCTCACTCAGCACCATGTTCTCTTTGTGGCTGCCAGCAACCAGGAGTTCCAAATCTTCTCTCCTGGATGTGGGGCAGCAATGAAGCACCAGCTCAGCAAAGCCTGCTCTGGAGGGCTGACCTCCAGCTCCTGGCTGCTGTCAGAGATGTATCTGCATGGTGAGACCCTTCCCACACTGTATCTGCATGGCGGCACCCTTCCTGCACCAATGCCCTGCTCCCAGCGGTGGGGAAGGAGAGACATCTCTGGGGACAGGGTGGGCTGGGTGGCCACTGGTTTCAGCTGGGGGTGCTCAGCTGAGCCCCTGGGTTGTCCAGGTCCTGCCTGACACATTTTCAGGTGAGACACCTGCTGCAGGAAACTCAAACCCTTCAACCACAATCCAAGTGCCACTTGCTCCCCACGGGAGGCTGGTTTGCATTCTGCACCATCAAGGGACAGGGCAGGGAGCCTGGTCCGAGCCTGTGAGGGACACATGCATGGGGCAGAGCAGCACTCTGCCCTCGATTCCTGATGCCCCACACGCATGGCTAGGTGACCTATGCCTCCGCCAAGTGAGCCCAGCCTGCCTAATATTGCTGCTAAGAATGTACCAGACCAGATCTTTGGCTGAGCTAAATAAATGCAGCTCCCTCCATTGGTCTCAGCGGAGCAACTTTGATTTATGACAGCCAAGATCTGAGCTGGTTCATTCCTCGCAGAATTGAAGTTAGGGCTGGGAGGACACTTGAAGGTCAGCCAGGCCAGCCTCCAGCTACAGACGGGGCTGCTCCTGCTTTCTGGCAGCTCTGGAGTCCAACCTGGTCCTCAAATCACACAGCCACAGCAGCACCCGCCAGCATTACTGCTGCCAGATCCAGGCAGGACCGAACTTTGGGCAGCTTTGCCCTATTCCCTCCTGTTTCTCTGCAGATTCCCAGAGCCTCCCCTGCAGCACCAGCTCTCTCCAGACATGCCTGCCTGTCCTCCAAGATGCCATCCCACCAGCCCCTCTTGTGGGGGGCACAACTACTCCTGCAGAGGACAGGGGCTGACTCTGCAATACCACCAAACAGTTTCAGGAGTCAGCCTCAAAATCTGGTTGCTCACCTGCTGGGTGGAGGGTTTTCTCCTTCAGAGTCACAGATGCCATGAGGTCAGTGTAGGGAAACCCAGGTCTCTCAGACCCTTGGGCAAAGCCCAGCCTAGGTGCTCTGGGTCAGACCTGGGGCTGGAATTAACGCCTGACACAAGGGGTTGCATCCCACAGGGATGTGCCACTGCCCATGCCTCTGCCAGCTGCCCCCATCCTCTGTGCCATGGAAGGCTGATGCGTTCTCTGTCCCAGCTCCTGCTGCCCTTCATGGCTTAACACAGAAATGCCATGGGGAAAGTCCCCCCAGCCCCGGGCTTGTGTCCCATTTCTTGTATGCCAACACTTGTTGGGGAGACCTCTTCATCCTGTGCCCTAGCTTTGTCCCTCCCTTCCCCTATTTCCATCCTTTCCTCGCCCCTCCTTCCTCTGCTCACCCTCACCCACAACCTCCCACATTACACCCCAAATCCACCCCCCAGGGCCCCAAACTGGGCACAGCTCTCAGGGTATTATCTCACCAGTTTGCCCAGTGCCAACCGGGACCTCAGGCCAGCTGACAGACCTGTACTGGCCTTGGCGAGGAACACCAGCTCACCAACTGCTGCAGTGGGACCTTACAAAGAAGCACAGTGGAGCTTACCTTGCCCCTCACTGTGGTATCTGGCCCTTTTCACCAAGTGTTTTGCAGCCCTTTGCTGCTGCTTCTCCTGCCTGCCCTTCCTTCTGTCCTGCCCTAGGCGATGATCCCGATTCAGGTCCCAGCAGAGCCTGCCTCACTCGCCTCTCGCAGGGCGGGCATGTCACGTCCTCTCCCTCTGCTGGCACTCCTCAGGGACCAGCATGGCTGTGCCCAGGGCCAAGGCCAGCTCCAGGGGAGCACCATGGGCAGGCAGGGGAAGCTGGGTGGCTGGATTTCAGGGGGCTTGCACCCCCAGAGAGATGCAATTTGCCCATTTACATCCAATTTGCTTGTCTGTGGGGCGGGCAGCTCCGGGCTGCGTGCAGAGTGAGGTGGCATGCTGGGCACCCACTTGCACCCAGCAGCGTGGCAAATTCCAGCAAGCTGGACCTGCATTCACAAAGTCTGGCTGCCAACACAGGAGCAACCTCTCTGCAGTCCCCGGGGCTGCCCTGGATCCCACCCTGCCATCTCACCAGCACCGCATCAGCCCCGGCCAGCCCCAGAGGGAGCCCCCCAGCCCTGGAGGGCTGTGCCCCCACATGCGGTCTGCAGGTCACCGTCAGGGCCCCGGGGACAGCCTGCTTTAACCACAGCCCTCTGCCTAGCGAGAGTGGGGGACCTGCACACCTTCGCCTCCCACCCTAACAGGGTGATAACCTACTCACAGAGCCTCTGCCCCATGCTGGGGGTGCTGCCGTGGGATGTCCTGGGGAGAGGGTCCCACACTGGGACCCTTGCTGCTCAGCCACTGCTCCCTCCCTTTCAGCCAAGGCCACTGGAGGAGGTGCAGGCACGCCAGCACCCGGGGAGGCTGGGTCTGCACTGAGGCACACTCCCCATGTACAAGGTCAAGAGTCTCAGATTATCGCCTGCTGAGGGACATCAGAGCCTTGATGTGAGCTGCAAGGCTGCGTGACCCAGGGCCATCGGCCGCAGGGGACATCACTGGTCTGGCCACCCCTGCCACTGAGAGAGATGGCAAGTCACAGGCTGCAGGGCCATCCCCAGCCCATCGCAACAATTAACGACAAAGGGTTTGGGGGCACAAGGGGGGCAGCTGCAGGGCAGCACACACGGGCCTGGCATTTGTCACCAGTCACCCCCCACGCCAAAGCCCTGCAGCCTGCAGTCACCTCTGCCAACCCTGAGACTGACAGCCAGTGTAAAGCACAGCCTCCCCCACAGACACCCCCCCCTGCCCGGGGTCCCCAGGCCATCTGAGCTAGTGTCAGTCCATCTGTACTGCTTGTGGCCGTGGCCAGTAACGAATGCCCCGCTCTGGTCCCAGTGGCACGGGTGATGTGGTGTTATGGTGGCTGCTGATGTTCCTTAGTTCCTTTCCCCAGCAATTTCCATTAAACACCCCTTAATGGGAGCATCACAGGGATACTCCCCGCTCGAGCAGATCAGCCCTGCCAGGCACCAGGAGCTGCTGGCTCCAGCTCATGGGAACCTTTGAGCAATCAGCCCAGTCACTTCTTTGTCAAACTACTTGGGAAGCTTCAGCTTCATGGTCTGTTACACTTGGACTCTAGAAAGTTGGTAGCACCAGTGATGGGGAAGGAGGAAATTTCTCGGACCTCTCCCTTGCCAGAAAGCCCTGCCCCCCAAGGGCTGACCCTGCAGATGATGGACTGTCTCAGCCCCTGGCATCCCATGCCTTCCCTGCTTCCCAGCCTAGTTCCTGCTCCCAGTCCCAGTCTCCACTCCTCTCCATGGCACAACAGCGGATCGCAGCTGCACCCCCCTCCCTGCCCACCGTCGCCCACAGGGGCTGCAGGGGAGGCTTCCCCCGTGCCAAGGAGCAGAGAGCTGGGCTGCTGCCTGCCAGGGGGCTGTGGCAGGGCCCTCCTTCCCCACGCCTCATTTCCCATCTTTTCCTGCAGCCTCCGCTTCAGGTCAGCGCTGGCAGCATGGCAGGTCTGAACATTGCCCGCAGACAGGCAAGAAAGGGGGCCTGGGCGGGTCTAAGAGAAGAGCTGTGCAGGGACCTGCCAGGAACCAAAGGAATCATATTTTAATGGGAAAGACAGTTGCTTGGGGCTCTGCATGTGCAACAGAAGGCGAGGTTGGTGTTTGCAGTGCTGTGGAAAGCCCAAACCTCGGGGTCCCCAGGACAGGGAGCACACTGTGGGCTGTGGCTGCATTTCCCGTGCGGTCCCCTGCCACCCAAGCAGAAGTACTCCTGCTTGCGGGGGCTGGCAGAGGAGAAGGGGCTCAGCAAAGATGCAGTTTGCGGGGGGGACACACAACACCCCTCCATGGCCTGTGCTGCAGCCCAGCACTGCTCTGAAACCTGAGCTAGGAGGGGAGCACGGTGCCGCAGCATCCTTGGCACTGCCAGTGTGCTCTGCACTCCACTGACTATAAACCAGGGAGGAAAAACCCCTGTTAAGCCACCTCATTGCCGTTCTTGCTGCCAGCTGTGTGTCTGCACCCTCCCAGCGCACCTGTCCTTCACACTCTCACCTCCCTGTGCCCCTGCGGCAGTGCGGCTGTGGCACAGCGGCACTCCATGGGCAGTAAGTCAGACACTGTCCTCCCAGTTTCTCCAGGGCACTCTGTTTCGCTCCCTTGCCTTGGCAGAGGAATAGGAAGCCAATTGTCCCTGCAGAGAGCACTGATCATGGCTGGATGCTGCCACTCTTTGCTGCCTCGTGCCTCCCCGACATCACTAGCTTTACTGCACAAACCTTGCCCAGACTCTGTGCCATCACATCCCCAGCGTCAGTGCCCCAAAAGAAGGGAATCACTGCCCCAAAATTATGTTGCAGTAATCCAGGGACCAAGGAGCAGATGTGATGCCCCACTCTCCTCTCTTAACTGCAGGCACCAGGGCTCAGATCCCCACCTGGCCACCCCAAGTCGAGCCTACGAGGATGGTGCAGGTTGCAACAAGAACTGACATTAGGTTTGGTCTGGAAAAGACAAAACCCAAAAAAGTTCGGTGTGGGAAAGTCCAAAGCCTAGAAAGTGGATGAGGGATTGAAGAGGCTCTGGCATTGCACAGAAGGTCACCTGGCAGAGAGACCTTGTGGGGAGGCAATGCAAATAGGAGGGCCAGTGCCGGCATGACTAAGACATCAAATTCCCCGAGAGCTACCAGCCCGGCAGCTGAACCACAGCACCAGACCTGACATCCTGATTGGACCTGACCACACTCTGGATGAACGTTCCCTGGAAAAGGGAAAGGATGTGGCTTGCCAACTTGCCACATGGCAAGTGCCTCAGCCCAAGACCTTGTTGGAAGCAGGATGAGTGCAGGAAGGCAGTGCCTCAGCCTGGACATGGTCTCACACAGGGACAGGTTGGAAGTGGTGGGGCCAAGCTCCCCCAGCCTGCTGCACCAGAGATCGCCCCAGGCATGGGGCAGCCATCTGGAGCCCAGGTGCAGGCAGGCTTGGAGCAACGTACAGGGAGGCTCTGGTGGGCCGTGCCCATCTCCCAACGTACACGAGGCTGAGGAGGTTCCAGAGGCCAGGACAATAGGTACAAGACCATGGAACTCTTGTCCTCAAGAAACAAGAGGCTACTACTCAGATGGTGAGGGGTGCAGCAGTATCAGGAAGTCTTGGCCTCCAGGACAGAAAGGCTGCTGAATTTCTACTGGTACTCGACTTCTGACTGGCCTCTCCCCACAGCCACCATGGATGATGGAGTGTCCTGCTATGGGAACCACTTCAAACCACGGGATTGAAGTCCTGGGACAATCTGTTTGCTAGGCTGGAGAAAACCTCACAACCCCCCAGCACTGACAAAGCTGGCAAAGATGAAAAAAGGAGATGTCCTCCCATCGACGTGCTACTACTGTGGTGATCGCTGGCCTCATCAGAAAAGCTAGCACTCCCCGTCCTGACCCTTCCCCACTTCCCCAGAAACACAGCTTAGGCTCCGGCTGCAAAACACGCCGCACAGGGTTAGACCCCACACTGAGCCTCGGTGGCCCAGCTGGACAGCAAGCAGTTTTGGTCACTCACCTCATGTTGGAGGCCAAAGGGGTACCAAAGCTGTCCTCTGAGTGGCAAGGGCTGTGCCGAGCACCCTTCCTTCGTCTCCCCCGCTCCTCCTCCCTCTCTGTCCAGGGGGCATCTGTGGCCGAACTGGTCCCAGAGTCTGGCTCCAAGTGAGCCAGAGGAGCAAAGTTCTCCTCAATCAGCTTTGCGCTGTCTCGGATCTGTCCCTGTATTTCTGGGGTGAGGGTTGGGAGGTCAAAAGTGAAAAAGGTCCCGTGGGTGCGGGCTGGGGAGGAGAGAATGTCAATGGAGTCCAGGCTGGTGTAAGATGTGCCTTTGGCTCGATGGGACTCCATGATGCTCTCAAAATGCTTGCTGAAAGAGTCCATGCCATCCTTGGAGAGGCTGTGCCCTAGGAGGAAGGGCACTGGAGACTTGAGCATATCCTGTGTGTCCCGGTCCATGATCCTAGAGCGAAAGAAAGCGAGAAGAGCAGGTCACTGAAAAGCAAAGGATCAAAGCCCCAAAACAAAAGCCCACACACTGCTCCAGAAGGAAACTGGGGAGGGCAGAAATCTCCTCTGAACATCTGTAGACCTCCAAGGAAATGCCTCACCTGCCCAAGACATCATGGGAAGAGGGACAGGGCTGGCCTCCCTCCAGACACATGCTTCTCCTTTAATGCGCCACAGACTTTTGTTCCTTTAGTAGTTCATCCTCCTAAGAAGCTTATGAGATGGCTACTGCTCCCAGTCACTCGACTTGTGCTTATATCCAATAAAGGGCTCAAGCACCAGAAGCAGGATGTGATTCAGCTCAATTTCCAACCAAATCTGGAATTGGCTGAGTTTTCCACAAGCTTTCAGGTCTCCCAGCATCCAGAAGGCTCCTTCTGAAGCTGCTCAGGACAGTGTGGCACCTTCCTCCATGAATGCAGCACCGTGGTTGCTGAGCACCACCCTCAGACCATGCCCAGCACCCACCTACCTGCAAGGTCTGCTGGCTGGTCCCAGGAGATGTCTGAAACCCAGCATGAGGCGGTGCTGAGCCCCAGATTTCTCAAGGCAGTACAGAGGGAACCTCACACCCAGCTCTGGGCTTGAGGACCTGAGCTGGCCCATGTCCCAGAGGCCAGGCTTGGTCCTGGCTCACCATCTTGTCAGGGATCAGCTTGTCTCCAATGCAGATCTGGGTCCAGCCCAACACAGAAGTTTCTAAACCCTGAAGACCCAAGTGCTTTGTCCTGTAAATTAGGGGAAGCGAAGCCTGCCCATCTGTCTGAGCATCAGGGATATTTCCAACCCTGGCAACATCAAAGCTCCAGCCGTACAGGCATAAACACAGCCCTAAAAGCCTACTTTACTCATAAGCCGCTATCACTTTATTAAAGCAGCAGAAAAGCACTTCTTATGCCACTCTCTCCTCTGATTAAAAGAGAGGAACAGCTCCAGCTTGTCATAACTTTTGTTATGAACAAACAGCTTCATGCAGACGGCTGAGAAGATGCATTTCTGTTACAAGCACTAAATCATTTTCATTCATTAGCCTTCACATATCGCTCAAAAATCTCACCCTGATTACTTCAGCAGGCCAAGAGCTGGCAGCTTGGCTCCCCCAGAGTGCTGGCTGGCTCCCAGGGGAGCACAGCGAAGCCACCTGCAGGTAAGCAGGGCAGGGGAAAGGCTGGACTCGCCCATCCACCAGCACTTCCCTGGTTGCACAGCACCGTGTGATGCTCTTACCATGCCCATAGAAGCCCCAGGAGCAGCTGCCTCTGAGGTGGCTTTCTGGCAAGGACAAGGCAAAGGAGACCTCTTTAACATCTGCAGATGAGCTTTACAGATGTGATGTGCATTCACAGTTCCTACCACCCAGCTGTGTGCTACTGAACCAAGCTAACGCTGCTGACTTAGTTTTGTGCCTCAAATCTTTAAGGAGGGCAATGGGCTGTGCCAGGGAGGACAATGCCAGCAGACAGAAGGGACCTTCTTCCCAGAAGAGGGAGCTGGGCTCATTCTTGTGATCAAGTATATTGCCACCAAGCCACAGAAAAAGCACAGCTGGTTTTGTCTACACCGTCCAAGCTCTGGAAGCAATCTTTCCTCCCCAAAATATTAAGCACAAAGCTGTTCATCTCCAGAAGGAACTAGTCGCAACAGCCAGGCTCAACACTGCTTGCACACACCACTCCTGTTTGGACACAGATATTTCATCAGCCCCTGCTGCACTGCCCATCCCCCTGCCCCAGCCCCCCAGGAAGGGTCACCACACCATCACCAAGCCAGACAAATGTGGCTGGGAGGAGCAGAGAGGAGGGGACGCAGAATCTGTAATTGAGCATCTGCGCAAGGGTGATGGCAGCGGGAAAGTAAATAGGTTTCCAGCCTGGAGCTGGGGTGGGAGAGGTGGTCACAGCCTTCCTTGGGAGAGGGCCAGGTGGGTACAGAGGGGAAGCAGATCCCAGGAGCCTACAGCCACGCTGCATTGCATGTTAGTGCCAAAGCCAGCAGGGGAAGGTCTGCCCGCGGGATGGCTGATGGAGGGGAAGGGGCCCCTTCCCCCCGCCTGGTGCTGCAGAGCCATCCACAGCAGCGGGGAGAAGAGGGAAAAATCTCTCTCCCTCAGACCCTCACAGTGGTGTTCTCTCTCTGCTAAATGCTCCTATGACCCTCCAGACCCCTGGCTGCCCCAGCCGTGCCCCATTCCTCCTGCCTGCACAGACATGGCAGGCACTGTCCGGGGATCCCAGCTGAGCAAGAAGAAGGTGATGCTATATAGCACCACCCAGCAGCCCCTCACCTTATTCCTCTCTGAACAAAGCTCCTGTACAGACCAGCCCCAGCAGCTCCTTGCGCTTCCCCCAGGCTCCTTCACACATCTCCTCCAGCCTGGCAGCTGCCTGCTCCTAGGGCTCAGTGTCCAACCTCCAACCCGTGCTCAGCCACAGCTACCAACCACAGGCACTGCAGCCCCCTCTGGGTGCCCATGCTCCCCTGCCATGTCCTCACCATCACACTGTGGTCATGCTGCCCCCCGTCCTCCCCCAGCTCACTGGCAGATGTCTTCTGTCATTGCCCTGAGCATTGCCCCGAGCATCCCCCTCCTTCCAAGCCTGTGGGACGTGGGGGCATCACCCTGAGCTGTGGCTCTGCAGCCACCTTGAGCGCTAGGGCAGAGGCTCAGCCTCAGCACAACACACCAGAGGCTTGTGGCTACCGAGGCAGGTTAAGCACATGCTTAAGCATTTGATGAAATCGAAGCCGTAACCATTTTTTTAATCCCCAACAAGCCTTGCCCTGTAGCCAGCTATTTTCTCACCTCCGAGGAGCGAGCACAAAGGCTCTGAAAAGGCTCCCCAGGTAGTAAATCCAAGGGCTTTCCCAGGCAAGGCTGCTCTGCTTGCAGGGAGAACAGGCGCCTCTGCTCCTGCCAGCCCCCTGTGTCTCAGGGGCGTGGGGCACCCCCCAGCAAAGCCTCTTCTCTCTTATCAGCCCAAGGCACCCGTGCAGCAGCTTCTCCAGCATGTCTGCCGATGCTTAAGGAGGAAGGGAATTGATCCAGCTCTTGCTGACGGGTTTTGGCTCTCCAGGACTAACAGGAATAAAGACGGTAAAGGCTTAGACTAGTCATTAAGAGTCAGTAGTTCTGACTCTATCAAGGAGAGGATTTGCTGGAAGAAGACACCATTTCTTCTGTCGCTTTCCATGTCCCGTTTGATTTGGTGTTGGATTTTTTTAGCTGTTAGCACCCTCTCTTATTTTAGGAGGGAAATCACCAAAGATGTCCTTTAGCCAGAATATGAAGGACAACAAGATAGCACTAAGCTGAAATCCCCCTTGCAGTGGGTGCTAAACCCTGAAGGCTAGATTTTCAAAGGGATTTACATGTCTAAATGCTGCAAATCAGCATCCAAAGGTGCTTCAGTAATTTTGAAGGGCTGGTCCTTCCCAGCTACCAGGACATGCCTGGGGTACAGCAGCTCCTGCAGCAGCAGAATGGTTCTGGCTCCAGGGAGCTCAGGGGGCTTCTATTTCTATATCACCCCAGCATCACCCCTCCTGTCAGCAGGCAAAGCAGAAAGCTTGAAGTAGAAAACATCAATACTGGTGACTGGTAAACAGGGAGGAAGACTGCAGCTGCAGAGCTCAGAAATGGTGTGTAAGCAGAAACCCAGGCCTGTGATGCAGGAACCAAACAAGCTCATGGTTTGAAGCTCAGGATTTTCAAGATGCTGCCTGCACGGTCTGCACCTACTTGGGGAATATTCAGGGGTCTGCAAAGTGAAAAAAACACTGGTCTACACAGAAGCCATGTAAAATGAACATGATGTCCCTATATGCACATTGGTAATTAATTACACCAGGAGCACTGTCTTTAGGGGCAACAATGCACTTAAGGACACATCCCGGCTTCTAGCACTGTCTGGGGAGCTACAGGAAGGTGTCTCAGGGGGCAAGAAGCAGGCCTAGGCTTACAAGCTCAGAGGACCTGTAGCAGACCTAGTACATACTTGGAAATAAAATACCACTACACAAGATAATTGTTACAATAACTTGAAGAACTTCTTTGCAGTGATAATAACTTTACACTTTACACAAAACTTCTATCACTATTCATTTGGGAAAAAAAATGTACTAAGAATGGCTTATTTTCTGCTTTTCTCTAGAACCTGAAGTTTTTGAGGACAAGGTGGGTGGCAGGGAGGGATGAATCTGTCCCCTCCACCAGAGATGCAAGGGCTGGACAGACTGGCAGGAGCCCAGCTCCCCATGTGACACACACCTTCCCTCCCCATCAGCCCAGCACCTTTGTGCTTCTCCTTCCCAGCACAGGGGCACCACTGGGGCTTATATTTTCATTATCTTTTCCCATTGCCGACATCAAACCTTCCCTTTTCCTTTTCCTCCACCTAAATGCTCCCTGCCTGCCCTTTGCACAGCCAGGTGAGTGCATGCTGCCATGTGGCGTCTCAGGCATCGCACTGGCTTTGTGCTTCCCAGGCGAGAACTCTCCCCACTCCTGCAGAGCACTTGCTGATGATGCTGAGCCCCCTCATCTCGGGATACGTATGTCAGGAGATGCCCTTGGCTGCCACTGCCCACACAGGCACCTCCTGCTCCCTGCCAGGGCCTTTCCTCTCCTGGTGGCTGTCCCACAGAGTGTGCTGGAGCTCCTGCCCTCATGATACCTCCTGTGGCAGGCAGGTGATGCCCATCACTCCTCACAGTCAATCCACCACTCCAGGGGACACTCCACAGGCAGAGTCTTATGCCACCAGGCCAAAATGCCACCTCCCACAGGTCCTAACTGCCGGTGCCCGGCACGGGGCAGATGGCAGCTCAGATGGCGCTAGCTGCCCACAGGCAGGTAACTGAACGCTGGCCTTGGCGTCAGCCACCCCATCAGCATCCCAGCAGGCTTTTTCTGCCACACAAGTTAACACAAAAGACAACAAAATGCTTTTTCCAGCCCAACACATCCCCCACTCTTACCCAAACATGGCAAACACCTACAGAGGCCAAGCAAAAGAGACCGCTCCTGGCACTGATGCGGAGCCACCTGTGGAGGGGAGGGCAGCCCAGCAGCGCCTGCCAGCACGCAGCAGCTCCAGGACGTGGCCTGGGCTCAGGTGCCCTGACACTGTCACCCCAACGCCCGGCAGCCCTGGGGCAGGACATAATTCACCTGGTGGGACTCGTGCTGGGAAGCCTCGCTCAGCCAGGCGACCTGAACTGGAGGGCTCACCCCAGGGGAGTGAGGCTCGCAGCACAGCGCCCAGGGGTGGATCACCCGCAGCCCTACCCTTCCCACAGGGCGCTGAGGGGCTTACTCCCAGAGCCAATCCCAGCGGGACAATCCAGGACCCCGTCTGACCCACACACACAGCTCGCATGGAGCTACTGGGATTTTTGCCTCAGACACTCTTTTGGCAGAGCCCATTCTGCCATGCAAGGGACAATAAGGAGGGTGAGAGGAGCCTTTTGCCCACGCGCATGAAGCCTCACCTTTCCCTGTTCTCCTTCCTCATAGCCTCAAACACCTCATCATCCTCATCCACGTCCCCATCCTGTGGCCCATCCTTCTGGCAGCCAGTGCCCGGGGCGGGGGGCTCCTCCGGTGTGCTGTTCCTCCTGCCCGGAGTGCCCCCAAAGCTTGGGTTGCTCTCGCTGTCCTTCTGGCTCTCAATCGCTGAATCCACCTCCTCCTTCTCTGCCAGGATATCGTCGATGTTGGTTTCACGATAGCACCTCAGTGGCACTGTGTCCAGGTCTGTCTCCGAGTACTTCACTGTCCTCTTTATAATCCCAGTCTCGCAGGAGATGGGCTTCTGGCTGCCCGGAGGAGACATCTCTATCTCCACCTCCACGTGGCTCAGGCTGTGCTTGGGCACCAGCCCCGGTGGCTCGGCAGGCAGCGAGTGGACGGGCTTCTGGGGGGGCTCAGCCAGGGGAGCAGAGTCAGGTACAGAGGAGCCTGCAAGGGACCCCTGAGCACTCAGGGTCACAAAGTGCTGGGGAGCCGCTCCTGCGGCATCACACACACCCCAGGAGAGGGGTCACACATGTGGTGGGCACCAAGGAACAGGGATGGGGAGCCAGAAGGAAAAAGGGTGGGAGAGGGAGAGACAGGGAGCTGTCAGCGCTGGTGTGCCCACATGCAGCCCTGAGCCCCCACCCGAACCCCAAACCCTTCTGCAGAAGCAGCCAGGGGCTGCTGGGGCTCAGGGCTCTGTATCGCCCACTCTGCACAACACTTCGTATGGCGGTTGGCAGGTGCAGGATCTGGCCCCAGGAGGACACAGACTGGCCGATGTTGAGGGAATCTCAGCTGTCCAGTGGGCACTGACCAGCCTGGAGGGACAGACAGCCCCAGGGGGAGCCTCAGCAGCAACTCGATCTTGCAAAGGAGAGGTCGATGCAGCTGTGGGCATCCTCCCTGCCAAACTTCTTACCTGTCTGCGGGGCATCCGAGGAGCCGTAGAAGAATTCCCACTTGGCCTGGGCAATGCGCTGGGCATGGGCTGAGCTCTGCCGGTGGTAAGGCCAGGCGCTGCCCTGCGGAGGGGAGAGTGGTGAGCAGGCAAGGAACTGTGGGGCAGAGCTTGCGCCTGGAGCGGGGCGCCTGGCACCTACCTGGGCTCGGGGCTCTGGCTTCAGGGAGCTCCTGGCGAGGGTGGGGAAGTCCTCCGGCAGCCCGTTGACGAGGGATCGGCAGAGGCCGTCAGCATTGAGGGCACAGGGCTCCTTCCCACAGGGACGGGTGTCCCCCGGGGTCCTGCCCCTGGCCAGAAGCGGGTCAGATGCAGATGCCTCCATCCTCAGTGTGTGCAGGAGCCGCTCCTGGGGCAGGGGTTGGGGCTGAGGAGACCCCGTGTCCCCAGCAAGCTCCAGGCTGCGGCTGAGGCTGCGGGGGCCGTTCTCCCAGCAGGGCTGGGGGGGCTGTGGGCCACCCAAGGTCCGCACACTGGCCTTCTCAATGAAGCGGAAGGTGACGATGGAGCTGTGTCCCTCCGGGGCCGTCGCCACCAGCGGGCTGCGGCTACCCAAGGAGGAGAGCACTGGGCTGGGTCTGCCCCGCCGCGGGGTGCAGGGGGCTGTCAGGCGCCCCGTGCCCGGGCAGCCCCCATTGCCAAAGGCAGCCACCTCCACTGGCTTGCGGGCCAAGGAGCCGGTGCTGTTGTAGAGTCCAAGGGGGCATCGGTGGGAGTCAGAGGCCAGGCCCTTGCGCAGGAGGTAGAGGCGGCCAGCATTGAGGTTGGGGGTGAGACAGCGTGGGGGGGTGCCCCTCCCAGCCTTGGGGCTTCCCCCTGCCAGCCAGGACCTCTGGTCCAGCCCACGGGCAAACGGCGGGGGCGAGGTGGCACAGCCCTCCTCAGGGTGGAAGCGGACAGGTCCTCCCACCTGGGCCATCCTGCCGGAGGAGGGCACGGAGACGTCAGGTCTGGAGCCTGGCAGGATGACAAGGGGATGGCAAGGTGGGTTCCCGGCACCCCTGAGATGATGGCCAGGTCTTGGGGTGACACATCCTCAGGCAGCCCTGAAACAAGGGCGAGGAGAGCTGGTTAGGGGAAGGAGGACACCAGACAGAGTCTGAGGCCGTGAGGAAGAAGAGAAAAGGTGCCTTGCCCTCATAGCAGGAGAAAGGGATGCTCCAAGTGAAACAACCCCCTTCAAGCCTCCTGCTGCAAGAAGCAGGCAAGCTTCATTGTGGGCTTCATACCAGCTCAACCATGGGAACACTGGCAGCCTTTTGCTTGGTCCCCAGGCACCCAGAGTGTTTGCTTTCTCCCCAGGGTGCCAGGATGCTCTGGCACTCGCCCCACAGACCAGCACCCCAGACACAGTGAGAGAGCGTACTATGCACTTTGAAACAGGTTTCATTCATCGTGCTTTAGGCTGAATCTATTCACTACCCACAGCCTACTACAATAACTTAATAAGGGGGAAAAAATGATACACTGGATCACTGAGACATCCTCCAATTGTACTTGCTCAAGGAGTTTAACATGAGCAGCACAAGCAAGGAGCTTCTCCCTTTGGAGGCCAACCTGGGTTTAAAGTGTGTCACACCAGCACATGCAGCAGCCTCTACCGGGGGTGCAGACAGAGCTGTCAACACCCACAGATCCAAAAAGCAGGGTTAGAACCATCTCCAGCCCTGGAGGAACGCTCACCTGCCTGCCCACCTCTGCCCAGACACCATGTATCCAGAGGTGGGACCAGTCCCCCTCAGCAGCTGCAGGTGGCTGTGGGGGAAGGCAGGACCCCGAGCCCCCACCGGCTCTGCAGGCAGGGCTGCTGACATTTTTCTTTCTCCCAGCAGAGATAAAACTTGTACTCATCCTTCACAGAGTTTCTCTGAATTCCTCGTGTGCAGAGAAGACTCTGCCTTGGCTGCTTCTGCCTTCTGACAGACGCCAAGATACTAAGTCCCTCACTTAGATCTCATCATTTGAGAGTGAGAAACCAAATGCCAGATGCAAAAAGAGGAAAGCATGGTTTCTTCTCCCTGTTTCTGAATGCAAGACAGACAGGGTTAAATTGCTGAAGGATGGGGCACTGGATTTTCAAGGGTGTTTAGGCTCCAGAGATGCAGAGACATAACTTCATGAAATAGCCCGTATCACCCCTGTGGGGCAGGCGCCCATCTATCTGCATTATCACACTGCTAAAAAGTCCGGCTCCTGCTAAGCAACAGCAATCTGTAATTCACTCACCACAAAAATATACTGTTTTGCTTTATATATCAGTTACTGTTTTAGCAGGTTTTTTCTCCTGTTATGGTTGTGTTCACATTCAAGGTTGCTGAACTTAACTGATAAATAATGAAGATGCGGGGTTCATATATTTCAAATGAAATTCCACTTTTTATCTCAACGCAGACTGACACAGATGCCAAGGGAAAAAAAAAAAGTTATCACTAGGGATAGCTGGCATTCGCCGTAACATAACAAATCTACAAAACCCAGCCTATCTCAATACATGTGAGCTATTACGAAAATAAATGGGATAACCATAGCGTGTCCTCCTGGTTATCAAAGGAGAATGATCAAATCCAGAGTAAAGGCTATGCCCACCTGCAGCCTGCGGAAGCTGGATGGCTACACCACCCAGCGGAGTGAGCTTTTCATTAATAATGAAAGGTAAAAAGCACAACTGCAACCACGATGAAAAATCAGTGACGGAGCTAAGGCTTCTGCTTGCTGATATAAATCGTGAATCAAACCTGTGCTCTTTAAATCACCGTGATGAATGGGCTGGGCTGCAAGGCAGCGGCGGGCTGGGGTGAGCCGTGCGAGGGAGAGCTGGCGGGGGGCTGCCCGGTCAGCCCGGGGCACGCCTCCGAGGAAGCCCCCGGCAGCTGCGGCGGGGGGTCGGGAGCTGCGCGTCCGTGGGGGGGTTCATCTGAGCCATAAGCCACCTCGCACGTACTGGAGACTTGCTCCTCCGGCGGCCCCAGGGGTGCCCCGGGGTCCGTCCCGGCGCCGTGCAACAGGGGCCGGGCAGCGCCGGGCGGTGCGGGGGCAGCAGGAGCTGCGGGGGCGGCCGGGGGCAGCAGGGGGAGCACGGGTGGAGCGGGGGGAGCAGCGGGGGTGCAGGGGGAGCAGGCGGTGCAGCGCTGATTTCACACCGCGGGCCTGCGGGGGCCGGACGCGGTGCCGGTGGTGGCAGGGGACTGGGCAGAGCAAGCGGCGGCTGAGCCCGGGCACCGGTGCCTCTGCACCCCGGAGGGACACGAGGCGGTTTCGGGGGACGCAGCTGTGACCGAGGAGGGGCGCCTGGCGGCCCTGGGACCAACAGGGGACCCTTTCCTGGGGGGTGTCGAGGTAAGGAACGTGCCCCGCTTCCAAGCTGGAGCTGAGCCTGCCCCCCCCTCCCCACCCCCCCCCCCCAGCCCGGCCTCCCTCGCCCGGTACCTCCCGTCTCGGGGGGATCAGCCCTGAGTGGATGTGACATCCATCCGGATGAGGAGGGAGCCCCCGCCCGCCCGCTCCCTCCGCACCGGCACACCGGGGCGGGTCTCGGCCCCGCCGGGCATCCACCGGTGCCACCGCAGCCCGGTGCCGCCGGTCACCGCTGCCGGCGGGGTGCAGAGCCGCCCCGGCCCCCGCAACAACTGCTGCAACTTTCCCCGCTCCCCCGCCGCCCGGCTCCGGCCTCCGCTCCCCGCCGCCCCCCGCCTTACCGGCGGTGCCGCTGCATCCTGCGCGCCGCTGCCCCGCGCTGGCGCCGGTACGGCTCGGCTCGGCCCGCCCCGTCGGGCCCGGTGCGGTGCGGCGCAGCACGGCACGGTGCCACCGGCCCCAGCCCGCCGCTCCCTGCCGCGCTAATCCCGGGCCGGGCCTGTCACTCCGCCCCGCTGACAGCCCCGGCAGCCAATGGGGAACCTTGCCGGGCGCCGCGCCCCGCCCAGTGGCACCGGTGGTGCGTGTCCCCGGGTAGCACCATGCGCGTCCACGTGTCCAGCTGTGCGCATCCCCGTGTCCCGGTTTATCACCGGGCGGGTCCCAGTATCCCACTGTAACACCATGAGGTCCTGATATCCTGCTATGAGCATCCCCATACCCCGCTATCCCGCTGTAACACCATGAGGTCCTGGTGCCCTGCTGTGCACACCCCCGTGTGAAGCTGGCCTCACACACCAGCACATGCAGCCCCGTACAGCAGCGTGCACGGCCCCGTGTCCCGATGTGCACATCTCCATTTATCAGCACGCACATCACCGCGTGGCACGTCCCTGCTCAGCAGCACACATGTTCCCGTGTGACCACAGGCACACGTGCTCACACATGAGCACACACAGCCCTGTGTGTTGTGTCCTGTGCTGCAGGGTACAGGCTGGGCCCGTGCCCCACTGCTGCTCAGGGACCAGGAAAATGAGAAGACAGAAGCTGCCATGTGGCCTGGGCCACTGGCCACCCTGATGAGCCATTGGCCCTTGCCCCAGGGCACAAACTCCATACCAGGGACTTGCCCCTCTGCAGGTCCTCAACCTAAGCACACCATGGCCGCTACCCAGGCGTCCCAGGCCACCAGTGACCTGCCATCACTGTGTCACCAGCCACCCCAAAGATGGGAAATGCCATCCCAGTCTCAGGAAACCACTTTGTGCTAGAAGGGAAAAAAAACCCCATCCTTCACACCCTGCCCCAGGAGCTCCAGCAGCACCAGCAGCGTGTGCCAGCAGCTCATACAGGGCAGCCAGGCGCCAAGGTGAGGGGTGCTGTTGCAGGCACCCCAGCCACCACACTGGGCCTGCAAGTGGCAGCCACTGGGGCTGGCAGCCAGCACTGCTGCCTGCCCAGGTCGCCAGATCGATTCGCTATTAAGCGGCACTTTATTACCCAGCCCAGCAATCGTTATTAAATGTGCAGGAGAGGAGAGGCCCAAGGGAGCAGAGGCCTCATGTGCGTGCCGTGCCTGTAAGGGATGTGGGGAGACCTATCCTTCCTTGCTGCTTTCCCTGCCCATACTGAGCCCAGATCTGTGCCCACCTGCCCTCACAGCCACCCAGGAAGCATATCCCCTTATCCGCTCCCAAACATAGGGATGAGGGGAGAAAGCAGCAGTCTGGGCAGGCTCTCCTCATGTTTAATGCATTGACGTGCTGCCATTTTTTCTCCCTCCTTCTCCAGGCTTCTGCCTGCGCAGGGCCCCTCTCCCACACACCGGGGACCACAGGTCCCCAGGCTGCCTCGCACATAGCCGGCTTTCCCAGCAGACTGCAAGAAGCTAGGCTAATTAGGGGCCTCACTGATGTGGGATCAGCGACCTGATTCCTTCAGCAGCTTCTCGATGGCAGGAGGGTGGGGAGGGGGGAAGGCTTTTCTCTAAGCTGCAGCCGGAGTGACAAATTTAACCAAGTGGAAGAGCTCAGAGCCTTCCCAGCATGTCCATACCAGGATGAGGCATGCCTGTGCCTTCCCAGCACCTGCAGACAGCCCTGCTGAGAGCTGCAGAGGGTAAGGGAGAGGTCCTCTCCTGCCACCCTGGCCAGAGAGCCAGGCCAGCCCCAGAAAACACATTTCCTGCCAAACCACCTGTTTCCCCTGCAGCTGCTGTTCCTCTCCCCTGCTGTGCTCCACTCCATATCCCCCTCAACTCCCCACAGCCCTATAACTCTGGAAGGATGTGCCCACATACATGGATCCAGCTAGCACTGACACAAGCTCCACCGGGTCAAGATTTAGCCCTGGCTCCCCTGGTCCCTCCTGCTGTGAGCCCCTCCCCAGCTGATGCGGGGCAGGAGGGAGCAGGGAACCCCTCTGGAAAATGACAGAAGGGCACAAGCAAGGTCCCCAGTGTTCTACCCCACAGCCCCAACCCAGCGGGCTTAGCTAGAGAGCCTGGAGGTCAGTGCACTGGGAGCCCTCTTTACTGTCACTTGGGTACTTCAGCACCTCCAGTCTTGACCACAGGTAGTGCATGAGAGCCCACCTGGCTCCACATCATCCCTTTCAGCTTTCTGGGCTCTGCCAGTTCCTCAAGCCCAGCCACAGGCAGCTTTCCAGGAGTTTTCTATTGCCAGCATTGCCCTTGCTCATTGCAACACAGCACTCCCTCCCAAGGCCAGAAGGCGTTGGTGTCATCAGGGCAGCACAATGAATTTCTTGCTTGGAAGAGATGGACCTGGGATGTCAGTGTCTTGGCCGATGTACAGATCTGTCTGATATTTGGGTGGGGACAGGGCAGACTAACTCATTCCCCCAGCCGGCTCCAGGAGGGGATGGTGCTCAGCCTGCCCTAAGGCACACAGGTCAGCCTCTAGAAAGGCACTTCTGCAATTGCAGCTCTGCTTGGAATAAACACCCTGGTGCACCTCAGGGCTGCTCCCCTGAGCACAGGGAGGCTGGCAGAGCAGTTTTCTTGAGGCACTGCAGAGAGCATAAGGGCCATATTCTGCCTCCCCACTGCCAAAGTCTGTGGGGCTGTGCTTTGGCCTCGGGGTACAGCACAGCCCTGCAAGTGGGCACAGACACTCCATCAGCAGATGAGTGCTCCTCATCCAGTTCACTGCAAGCACCATGGAAGGAGCAACTCCAGCCCCACAGGAGATGGGTCCCAGTGAGCACAAGCAAAGCTGAACTCCTCCTGTCTCTGCATTGAGGGCTCCAGGGCAACCAATTAGGTTGCATGTGCTCCCTCAAGATCTAGACTTAACTACATGGCTCTAATTAATGCCTTCTGCCTCTGATGCCAACACCCAACCACATCCTCGCTGTATATTAAAAAGCCACTGCAGTATAAGCCAGGTCTTTAATGGGTTGATACACATATCTGTTATTGCACCAAGCTGGTGGTTAAGGATGAATGGTGACAATATCATTCCTTGACAGCCTGTTACACAAATGCTTCCTTACAGCTTACTCTGAGCACAAAGGTGGGGCTGGAGACCCTGCCTGTCCCCCTGCCCAAACATTGCTGGGACCTGGATCAGTGCTCACCTGCACTGTCCTGTGCCTCTTGCAGCTCCCTTGCATGGGGCAGGCATGTGAGACCATGGCAGGATTTTTCAGGGTGAAAGGCACTCTGGAAGAGGACATGGACTGCAAAATGTCTTACCAGAGAAAAGCCGGTGCAGACTACAGTCTATGCAAGGGATAGCTGCTGCCTGCCCAACTACCAGTGCCTTCCCCAGTGTCCCACCTCCCTACCTGCGGCTGTCCCCTCTTGCAGGGCTTGGAAGAGCAAAGCCACAGAAAGAAGGTAGAAAAAGCTTGTACTGGGCCTCAGTGAGCTGTAACAAAACATTTCTGTAATGCCCTGGGAACGCCTGCTGTTACAGAAATCCCCTCAGACTGTCCCAGCCCCAGGCAGCACCCATGCAGGATGCAGGCTTTCCCTTGCACCAGCATTGCTCAGTTGAGACAAAGGCAGAAATGCCAGCATGGTAAAACCTGTCCTGGGGATGTGGGCGGTGGGGCCTCAGCACAGCTTGAGCCATAAATAATCTCCCTACACAGCAGTTAGGGGAACAACAGTGTGGGAGTATCTCTTGGTAAAGAGATGTTCAGGGAAAAAGATGCTCTTGAAGGAAAGCAGATTTCCTTCAAGAAAGAGTGATGGTGGGGTGCACTTTCCACTGAGGATGGAGCTTCATGGGTGCCAGCAGGTCACTCAGACCCACCTCACTGAGGTGAGTCACTGCACCAAAGAGACAAATATAGTCTGAAACAACCCAAATCACCATCTCTCTGGTACAGCCTCCCAGGACACAACTTGTGCTGCAGCACAGATCTCTGGAGATACTCTTCAACTAGTCTCCACAACAGTAAGGTGCAATCCCTTCCCCACCACCTTCAGCCTCAAGATTCACATGGGGAAAGGTGAAAGGCTGTAGAAGGGGAGTAAAAACAATGGATGCAGGGAATCTCTTATGCAAAAAAGAGACAATAGGCCCCAGGCAGACAGCCTGACCCAGCCCAGGGACAATGTGGTCACACACAGAATTGTATAAAAGGTGTGGAAATCCTAAAAGGTTGATTAAGGAGCAACTACAAGCACAGTAAGGAAACTGAGCAAAACCTGCTACTGTGGAGATGTGTGGAGACACATACAAGGGACATGCTGAGAGCTTGAAAGCAGCAGATTCACGAGGGGGATGCTGCAGAACAGGCCTGCATTGGTGTGCATCTGGGAGCTCCTCATGCATGTTCCTCTTCCAACCCTGACTTGCACAACTTGGCCTTGCTTTACTTCCATATATATATTTTTTAGCCCTAACTCTACAGCCAGAGTCTTTTTTCAATAAGAAAGGGGAAGGTATCATGTATAGGGAAGAGCTGAAAAGAAGGCACCATGGGTTTCTGTTTCACCAGATTAAAAGTGGCTCCTGGCAGCACTGCAATCTCAGCACTCAGAGCAGAGTTTGCCCTGTGAGCTCAACATCTCCCATGCAACCAAGAAGTCCAGCCATGGTCCACTCCAGCCCCAAGACTGATGGAGGGTGTCAGACATCCTACAGCCAGAGAGATTATAGAGCCAGATCCTTTGAAAGAACCTGGTAAGAGTCCAAGGAAAAACAGTATTGATGGACTACTCAGCTTCTGGGGTGCTGCATGCACCTCACATCTTAAGGAGTCAACGCTGCAGAACTACAGGCATCTTTGAAAAGATTAAGTCTTTTGCCCCACTTAAGACTAGACAACTGTAAAGGAAATGCCCCCAAAGTCTTTGCAAGGCTAGAAGTGTTTAGCCAGCAAGGTGCCAAGCCATCATACAAGGTGGTGATAGAGCTTAGGACAGCAGGTTAGTGCTGGCTTGGCATCATATCAAACTCCTAAAAATAAGCTGTACCCTCCCACAGCACCAGCCTCCAGGGACCCCAGCAGGCTTGAGGAAACCCAGCCAATCTCTTAATATGCCTTTGACATGGAGATAGCTGCACTTTCAATGCAAAGGAACTGTCAAGGGCAAGTCTTCCCCACCCATGCCCCAGGATCAGCTGGCAAAACAGGAGCACCTCTGAGAACCAAAGCCTGAGATTCCTGACCTGAGGTCTGCTCTTAACCACAGGACTCCACCCTCCCTTCAGGTCCCAGGTCCCTAAATCTCACTCCCACTACTTCCCAAAGATTGAGGTCAAGACCAAACTGCTCCTCTAGACTCTTCAAAAATACAGCTAGGCACCAGCACTGCCTTGCAGCAGTGGAGCTGGCTGAAGCCTCTGTTTGCTCCAGGGGGATATTCATGAGGCTAAAGATGCCAGTAGGATCAGACCTGAGGCCATGTCCTGACTCCCAGAGCAGCCAGTACCATATGTTTCCAAGGAAGACACAAGAAAGCCGCAGCAGCAGTTGTAAGCTAATCTGCTCCTCCTCCAGGGCTCAGCTTAGTTGCTCGCCACTACAGATCAGCTCAAGGCCTGACGCAGGAGCCATGCTTTCCCTCACATCCCTGACATCAGTGGTCAGTGGCATAACAGGAGAGCCACGGGACTGAGCAGTGTCCCCTGCTTGCTGAAGGTACCTGTGCAATGCACCTCCCCAGCTGCCCTGCATGCACCACAGGTGTCACAGCCCAGCACCACTCCTGGGAACATGCAGCTTTGGACACACTTTATCCAAAACAGTTTCTTATGAGGGGACAAAAAAAGAAGTGATAGGCATGTGCCTGGTGAGTTATGACAGATGCAGTTTCCCCTTAGAAGGGAAGCACCTCCAAGCTCACCTCACTGATCTTGCAAGGGACACCCTCTTTAAGCCAAGAACCAGGGCTGCCTGAATGGCACCAGGCACACGCTGTGCCAGAGACCCAACAGGACATGCACTGAAACTGTGCCAGCTGGGTAACTAAGTGCCTGTCAGCTCCATTTCCCCATCTCTCGCGTCCTGCCTCCACCAGGCTTGCCACTGAACTTGCAGCACTTACAGGCCCCAGTAAACTTGCACATAAACATAACCACAGCTCTTTTTACTCCCTTTTAGAAAGCAAATTAAGACAACTGGTTGGTCTTGCAGGAGCAATTGTGCTAATCTTTCCCACATCCTTTTTAAAAATCTAGAAGCTGGCAGTTATCCAAGCTTATATAGGAAGTTTTTCACCCAAGCTCTGCCTCCATCCTACAGCTTGACTAGCAAGGTAAATTCCCCTGGTCTCAAGCAATCTCCCTAGCATCAGGGCCAACTCAGGAAGCTGCTTTGGCAGGAAGGTTTTGTAGTATTAGGGCTCAGCTAGAAACATTCATCTAGCTGAAGGTTAAGAAGGAGACTTCTGGACACCTCTCAAGAAAATGCAGGCAGGCCCACCTCAGGCAAAGCATATACCACCAGAAAAGTAGAAGCTTACTGCAACTCCTGGCCAAGCAGAACAATTCCATGGCTCTTCAGGCTTACCTGCTTTGAACTGTCCCTTCACTGCTAAGCTGCAGTGGGTAACGCTGCCCGAGTCCTGTACTGCAGTGCTGCACAGCCATATCACAGCCACATGCTAGGCAGGAAAAATTCCTAAACACAAGACAAAAGTAACACTAGTTTAGTATACTTACCGTTGGTGTGGTCCTAGATTACTAGCTCCACTAGATATCCTGATAGCATAAAGCTGTGTCTCAGCATACCTCCCTACAATGCAGTAACAGGCTCTGATGCTTTTCCTGCATCCACAATTGATCTGTAGAGGAAGAAGAGAATAATTTAGGTGCTTCATAGCCAGAAACTGTCCATGACTCCTAGCACATACATCCTAGTAGCTGTAGCCATAACTTCAAACCTACCTACTAGCTTCCCCACAAACTAACAGGTGTTAGGTCTCAGAATGTGTACGGGGTGTGTGGCACTAATAAACCTTACTGGCACTAACCAGCCTCACCTGGAGCCTCCACCACTCCTGCCCATAGGCCGTAGGGCTCTATTTAAGCTCAGCCTGGGCTCTTAGTTCTTCTTAAGCAATGTTGTAGGAGCACTGGTCTCTAACTTATTTTAGCTAAGCTATTTGCATGCTGCACTGTGGGCGCTGTTGATCTGGACCTTCCCCTGTAGATTGATGTCCTAACATCCTAGGTAGACCCCAGGTCTGTTGATCATGAGGCTGTGCCTGACCCTGGTTATCCCTACTGGGCACTAGCCAGGTATTGAGTGGCTAGTGGTCTCTGGCTGGGGAGGCACCTGCCCTTTTGTGGACAGCCGTTTTTGCTGTGTCCTGACACAGCTGGCATGTTATCTTGCTTGCACTCCCCTAAACATTGAGATGGCAAATCCAGGGTTGGATCTGGCTTGGATGCTAAAGTAGTTTCTCAGGGCAAGCACCCTGCTGTATGTGCTGTGCTGTTGTAGTAGGGAGCCTGTTTTCAGGCTACAGGAACTAAAAGCTGTTTGTTGTTTCCCAGGGCAATGCTGACTGAGAGGTGCACTTGGAAAAGAGCCAGCACGCCTGAGAAACTGCTGTGCCTGGGCCCTGGCACTGCTGTCCCGTGAGCTGGATTAGGTGTGATTCCTGAATGGTGCCCTGAGGGGCTCAGCAGAGATAACCCTCCACTAACCAGTTCTTGTGGCTCTGCCTTGGCACCAGATCTTAAAGGCAGGAGAGTTTTCACCTTCTCCATGTGCAGCGCAAGCCAGGAAAAGGTTGGGATCAAGAGGCCAAGCACACACAACTGTCTCACTTTGGCCTCTTTTGTAACAGTGCCCCCAACCTCCCTGTGGCACCCAGCATGTGCCCGGGCTGACTCGGCCCTCCTCTGAGCCCTGCTGCTGGCAGGCTCCCAGGAAGCAACTCAGCCAGCCCTGCTCCATCGGATGAAATAAAAAACATAAACAGAGGTTGGTGTGGGAGCAGAGCAGGTCCTACTTGCCAGTCCGGCACACGTGTTGCTTGTGAAGGATAATGAGCAATCCACAAGACGGCTCCTCTGAGCAGGGACTCAGCAGGAGCTGGAGACTCCCAGCCAGGCCTCTCTTGGCACAGAGAGCCTTCAACGAAGGCCAGATGTAATTGAGCATTGCACTCCCTTGCTCGCTGGCACTCCCTCAACTCCTTTCCAGATCACTATTCCATAAAGCCTCCTTGTAGCCAGCTTCAGTCGCAGTTGTTCACTTATAGGAGCAATATTAGGGGACTCCTGGCCAGATGCCACACTTCTATTTCACAGCAGGACCTCAAGATCAGAGCGAGCACAGGGCTGAAACCTGCTGAAGGCAGAGTGAGCCCTCCTGGCCTAGAAGCAGGGTCAGCACTGACAGTGTTCTGTGCCCCCGCTGTGGGGGAAGGAAGGGCTGTCCCAGGCCATGGTGGGGATATTCTCAGCTCCTTTAGAAAGCTGAAAATCCCTGCCTCACTTGCCCTTCTGTAAATGGGAAAAGCACTGCGCTAACCCGGGGGGCCTCCGGGACCCTGCGGGGGCAGGTGCCACAGGCCCAGTGGCAGGCAGGTAGTGCGGGCGGCTGCCCCAGAGGACCGGCCCGGGGGTAAAACGACCTTTCCCCAAGCCAACCTCTGCACTGGGGCGAACGAGCAGCCCAGTGCGCAGACAGGTCATTGCTTTCCATGAATCAGGGACTCTTTCACCGTATGCGGGCCCTGCTCTTTTGCCAGGTGGATCCTTGTACGGCACCTGCCGCCAGCAGCTCCACACTGCACAAGGTGGCCGGGCTCCGCTCCCCCCAGGAATGGGGTCGCTCCTCCGGTACCGGCGGGGAGGGGCCCGCCCCGAGGCCCGGCAGCGCGGAAAGCAGCGCCTGTTTCTGCGCAGTCGTTATGGCAACGGCGCCGGCAGGAGCCCGGGCCCCCGGGCCTCTTCTCCGCGGGGGCTGCCGGTAAGGGACAGGCCCCGCTCGCTCCCCGGGGCTGCGGGGTCACCGGAGAGGGAACGAAGCGCGAGGGGCTGGTTGGCAGGGTGGGGGGATGCTGCCTGGGGGCGGTGGGCCGTGGGCGGACAGCACCCGTCTCGTCCCAGGCCCGGGCGGGGGACAGCCCCGTACTGGCGGAGGAGCGGGGCCCGGCGGGGGTGCCGTGAGAAGCGTGAGAAGCGGGGTCTGGCCTTTCCCGGGGGTTCCTCGGTTCCCGCGGGCGGGGTGGGGGTGGGGTGTCTGGCGGGGCCGTCGCTCACCGGCAGCGGCGGGTCGCGGCAGTCCCGGCTCCGCGTGGTGCTGAACGGACAGCGCCGCCGCGCATGCGCGGAGCCGCCCGCCGCGGGACGGGGCAGTCGGGGCGCGCCGGGACCGGAGCGCACCGGGGGGCTGGCCAGCCTGGGGCTGGAGCGGCCAGGGTGCGCCAGAAAACTGCTGTGCGCCGGGGACCTGGGCTAACTGGGGAACGGGGACGAGCGGTGCGCACGGGGAGCGGCGCTACCGAGCCCGCTGGGACATCGGCCGGGGCTGCGGCCGCCGGGTGCCGCTGGCTCGCCCGCAGGGCCGGAGCCGCTCTCTTCCGCCCGCCGCCCCAGCCTGGCAGGGCCGAGCGCTCCCCTGCCGCCCCGAGGGCCGCCGCTGTCTGAAGGCTCCCGGTGCCGCCCTCGGCCGGGCCCTGCTGCTAGGCTACGCGCCGCCGGCGGGGCGGGGCCGGGGGCATGCGCACTTCCGCCCGCCGGCGTGACGTCACACCTGGACGCCGGGGGCGGGGCTGGCGGTATGGAGCGGCCCGGCAGGGCGGCAGGTACCGGGCCGGGGGCTGGGGCAGGGCTGGCGCCTCGTCGTGGCGCCCGGCGGCGGGGGGATGGCGTGGGTCCTGGCGTGGGTCCTGGAGGGTCTCCCGCGGCGGGGGGGCAGACCGGGAGCCGGGCCCGGGAGCCGGGCCTGGGGGAGGCACGGCCGCGGGCGAGCCCCGCCCCCCCCCCCCCCCTCGCCTTAGCTGCGGGTCCTGCAGCCCTCAGCCGCCGCGGACCCTCGGCGCTGCCCTTCCCCTCGTCTCCGCGGGGATGCTGCTCCTCGGGGGGAGACCCCTCGCTGGGCGGGCGCGGAGCCTGGCCGCTGCCCGCCTCCCTCGCAGGGTGCCCGAGCGGCCGGCGCGGGGCGCAGGGGCAGCCGCCAGGCGGGGTGGTGCCGCAGCCCCCTTGCTGCTGCCCGGGGGCACACGGGTTCCCGAAGCAGCTGGTGGCATCCCCCGCACCCCCCTAGCTCTCCTGAAGGGCACTGCGGGCGGGCGGGCTTGGGTGCCCGAGCAGTGAAGGTGCCAGGCTGGGCGGGAGGTGACACGGGTGACAGGCGGGCGCGTGCCCTGCTGACGGCTGGCCGAGGGTTGGTTTTACGCTGTGGGCTGGCTGTGGGAGATGTCACTGAGTCTGTATGTCTGTCTGCTCATCCTAGAGGCACCCAGCAGCACGCGTGAGGTGATCTAGCCTGGCTCCCACCGCAGCCTGGCTCCCTGGCGTCTGATGATGAGTTTGACCCCCTCCAGGGGATGCCTCCTGGACCTGCCCTGGGAAGACATCTTGGTTCCACATATCCTCTGTCACCTACCGCTGCAGCAGCTCCTGAGCCTGCAGAGGGTCAGCAAGTCCTTCCAGTCTCTCATCCAGCTGTACCTGGCCAATATGCGCTGCTTTGACTCAAGCCAGGTATTGGGTGGCTCTGAGGCTGGGGGAGACACAGGTGTCCTGCTGCTCTGGAGCTAACAGGGGAGCGTCAGACTGTGTGGGGAGAAGAAATCCCTGGCAAGGAGGCCAGTTTCTGCTCAGGAGCTTGGGTTAATGGCTTGCGTGTCAGACTGGACAGATGGGCTTGGGGAGGAGAGGTGGTGATTCAGGGCCCAGCAATGCCAGTGTCTTTAGCAAGAGGCATTGGGAGGAGTGAGCCTGGAAGCTCCACCCAGGCCATTCTGAGGCACTGGCTGGCAGAAACACAAGCCAGCTTCAGGGTGGCACAGCCTGTTGATCCTCAGGGAGGCTGTGCAATAGGGTGCATCTGATGGGAGATAACTCTCTTCAGGGAAGGCTTGTGCTAGCCCTGAGAGACACAGCCTGGGACTTGAAAGGCAGGAGTAGCTGCTGTTCTGTGAGGAGACAGAGTGTTTAGAGAGCAGAGGTGTGGAGCTAATCATGGGGGTGTATATATATATATATAAATGCAAGTGTGATGATGGGGGATGGAGAAAGCAGAGCACCTTCTATCTTGTGGCAGTAGCCTTGGCACAAGGGGAGGAGAGCCTCATGGTGGGATTTGCCCTGGGATGAGGAGAGGGGGCAGCTTTGGTCACCCCTGTCACAGCGGAAGAGCAGACAGGAGAGAGTCTTTGATGAGGATCATGCTGACCTGAAACCCTGGGGGATGCCTCATTCTTTCTGGGTTCCCCACACAGATTGGACCTGCCATCCCTCGAGCTGCTTTCGTTAATCTGCTGAAGGACAATGAAGTACTGCAGCAGCTGGTGCTCCAGAACTGCTCCGACTGGCTGACGGACAGGGAGCTGCTCCCGGTCATCGGGCAGAACCACCACCTGCACCAGATCCAGCTGAAGGGCTGTGCCCAGCTTAGCCGCCATGCGCTGGTGGCCATTTCGCTGAGCTGCCCCAACCTGCGCCGGCTCTCCCTGGCTCACTGCGAGTGGGTGGACAGCCTGTCCCTGCGCAGCCTGGCTGACCACTGCAAGGCGCTGGAGGCTGTGGACCTGACAGCCTGTCGCCAGCTGAAGGACGAGGCTATCTGCTATCTGGTGCAGAAGTGCAGCAGGCTCAAGTCTCTGTCACTGGCTGTCAATGCCAACGTGGGCGACGTGGCAGTCGAGGAGATTGCCAAGTCCTGCCCTGAGCTGGAGCACCTGGACCTCACAGGATGTCTGCGAGTCAAGAGTGACTCCATCAGGTACTGAGCAATGGGGGAAGCCACGGTGGGGATGGCAGGTGTCTGGAGTGGAGAGAGGAAAAGTCAGATCTCTTGCATGCTGAAAGCAATGAGAGCTCGGTCTGGGGCAGAAGCCATGAGCGGGCCCTGTGGGAGAGGCACTGTGTGCTGCTAACAGCAGATTTCCCAGTATGTCATGGAGGGTAGGTCTGGGATCTGACCATGTCCCTTGGGTTTCTCTCTGATCAGCCAAGTGTGGCTCCCAAAGGATGGTGCATGTCTGGCAGTTCTGCTGGGCTGCTGGGAGTAGAGAAGGGAGTGAGTGGTGCATTTAAGGAGTCCCGGCTTGCAACCTGCATGTGCTCTCTTTCTTGGCAGAGTCCTGGCCGAGTACTGTCCCAAGCTGCGCTCGCTGAAGGTGAAGCATTGCCACAACGTGGCCGAGTCCAGCCTGAGCATTCTGCGAAGCCGTGGGGTGGAGCTGGATGTGGAGCCTCCGCTGCAGAGGGCTCTCGTTCTCCTGCAGGATGTGGTTGGCTTTGCCCCTTTCATCAACCTCCAGATCTAGAACTGCTGCTGCTGGGGAGGGGGGGGACTGAGCGATGCTGGGATCCTGGGAGGATGCCGGAACTGGCTGCTGTGGAGATGTGCAGAGGGAGAGGTTGGTCCCGTTGGCAAGGCTGGCCCGAGTGGGGCTCACTCTTTTTCCTCTGAGGCTGTTTAGCAGCCGCTGGGTGTTCGTGAGTGGGCTTCGTTGGTGCCTCTGGGGAAAGTTACTCCCTCTGCAGTAGCATGGAGAGCGAGCTAGTGACTTGCAGGAACACCATGGTGCTGAACAGGCCTTGGCCAGGCCAGCTAATAGACAGGATTTATTATTTGTTGTATTTTAAATCTCTAAGCGGCAGCTGTCCAGAGAGCAGGAGAGTGTTGGATGGGGACTGTCCCCCGGGGTGGGTGTGCAGGGCATGCCAGCAGAGCTGTGGAACAAACCAGGCCAGCTGGAGCAGAGAGAAGAAAAGCTGCCAGCCTTCCTCTTGGCAGAGGGCAGGCCCCTCTGGGCTCCAGGAGGGCAGAGCAAGCTCAGCTCCAGCCCGTGGCCGCAGCCAGCCTGGCACCAAAGGGCTGGCACAGCCCTGGCGCAGGCGGTGTGTCTGGCTAGCCCTAGGGCACAGGTTTAGGTTGGTGCAAGGTGGGAGCTGTTTTCAGGGAGAACGTGCTCCTAACTGCAGTTTCACTGACAGAAAAACACCAAACCAAGCTGTGCTGTCACTGAAAGCAGTTGGTCATTGCCATTTGTTTCTTCCAGCTTCTGACTTAACGTTTCAGTAGCGCCCAGGCCTGCTACTGTATCCTGCCCCATGTCGCGTGGCTGGAGCTTTGGCACTCAACAGCTCTGTGAAACGGCAGGAGCCTTGGCCATGCTGTCAGCTGAGTTTATGAGTGCTCCAGGTTGCGTGGGCAGGGAGAGCCTAGCTCTGGTCTGGAGTGCAGCCTCAGCCCTTGTATCCGTTAGGTGGTTAACCAAACAGCAGCCACATCTTGCGGTGAACAAGATGAAGAGAGTAATTAGGGGAAGAAAGGATGACCCTGCTCCTATCTTTGGCCCCAGGAGTGATTTGAGGTGGTGTCTGTAAAGCATGTGCATGCTCTGATTGAACTACACACCAACTCACATCATCTTTATTAACACTGGCACTCAGTTTAAAGCAACAGTGCATATTGACTTGTAAAAAGCTTGCTGCAAAAGCACAAGCCACATCTTAGACCTAAAAATGTCCCATGCAAGGAATAGCGGAGAATGCCCGGGCCCTGGAGAGCCACTGTGGTGTGCCCCTGGGGGCAGAGGGACAGCTACACAAGGAGAGAAGTCTCCTCATCAGCCGGGTTAGTTGAGGAAGCTGAAAGCAGTGTCCTGGCTCCCAGGTTAGTTCCAGTTAGTGGCAGGTGGAGTTGCCGCCTCATCCCTAGTGCCACGTGTCCATCCTGCTGTGCCTGGCTGGCAAGGTGGGGGCTGAAGAGCAGGAGGACCAGGCTGTCAGTGGAACTTGTACTTCCTGGCTGGTTTGAGGCTGATGTAGGTTCTCTTCATCTCCTCACTCTCTGGCTTCTTGATGTCTTTGTACCTCTCTCCCTTTGTACTCACCACCTGGTTATCAATATAGCGGATCAACTTCTTGGGAGCCTGGAGAGTAAGGACATTAACACCAAGTGGATGGACAGCCACACTATTAGGGAAGGCAAGGGATGAGCAGAAGCAGAGCTGTGCTTTGGGGGGGCAGGTGCAGAAGACTGGGATGGGCTGCTTTACCCACTATTTATGTTGGGAATTGGCCAAAACTGGGAAGGAAGCTGACTGATGGAGGAGCAGGAGCCATGCTAGTCATGAATGGCAGGAACTGATAGACCCTGCAGCACCTTAGCTAAGCTAAACTTCCCTCTCTGCTGACTAGCAGGCTCTGTCAATGGACCTGCCTTTGGCCTGTCCCATTGCTCTTTGGACTTGCAGACTGTTTTTTAAACCTTCTAGCCAAAGGACATTCAAACTCCTGGTGAGCTGGGACTGCTCTTACCTCTTTGGGTGGAGCTGGCCGATGTGTTTTCTGATCATCTGCGCTATCCACCATCATGTATCTGAAACACAAGCAGCATTTAGTGAATGCTCTAACGTCATCACCTGGGGCTGTTCACAGCCTATGTCCTTTCTCCCCTCGCTGGTTTGTGGCTGTGCCATGTGTCCTACTTCCCTAGACTGCAGATAGGAGCACTTAACATTCCCCTCAATGGGCAAGAAGTGTGTCATCCTTCTGGTGAGAATCCAGCAGGATTCTCCTCGAATAGCATCCTTGGCCATATGTGAAGGTTACTGAAATCTTGGGCTGTCGAGAATGCCAATAGCCACCATAGAACTGAGAGAGGTGCCGAGGTCTGGTGTGCTGTGCCACTGGGGCAGCTTTGCTCCTCAGCTGAAGTGATGGCAGCCAAAGGAGACAGAAGTGAGATTACAGGACCAAGCTGGCTGCTTCTGCCCTGAAGAGATGGTGTTCCTTTCATGCTCCCACCTACTGCTTGACTACAAAACAGGTCTGTGCTGGAAGCAGCTTGATAAAAGCATTACTTCATTCCTTGTGACTGAAACATCAGGGCCCAAGCACTTGCTTGCTGTACTGCTGAGTTACTGCTCTTGAGACTTTGGTGCTGGTTTAGCAGGCAGACAGCACAGCTGACCATGACTTCTCCCTCAGTAGTTAGTATAGTTGCTCATGTGTGTCTTCGGCTATGGTGATCTGCTCTCTGTACCTGTGCTTGAGTGATGTTTAAAAGTACAGGATGTTGCCAAAGTGTCATTAAAGTGAAGTTCCCAGAAACAACTAGCAGCTGGCGCTTTTTTTGTCCCCTTGCATGTCACTCTGAAAGAAGCCTGTGTGGGAGACAGGCAAGGGCAGGGATTGCTAATTCTGCTTGGATGCCATTCTGCCTTGTTTTACCTTCCCTAGCTCATCAGCTGTTTATTCTGTCACTGGTGAGGATGTAAAGTGGTAGAAAAGATGTGACTGGATAGCTGTGTGGAATCTGCATGCCCACAGGAGGATACTCATGAAAGCCGAGATCTTAAAGCAGATCGATGAAACCACAGTGTGGGTTCTCCTATTGAGAATTAAGTGCTTTTGGAAATGAATGGAGGTAAACCAATATAAAGCCACTTTCATTTCCATGAAGTCCATAGGGGGACTTCAGAGAGGTTTCTTTAAATGCATTGAATTCACACCTCCAGAAACTGAGATTTAATCTTCCCAGTGTTGCTGTACAGGCAGTCTCTTAAAGATATCTTTAGCCTTGTTTGGAATGTCTCCAAGGCTGGAGGTATGAATGAGTTGCTGTAGTTTGACAAGTCACCATGTGTTACCTGAGCTGCAGCATGGTGCCTGTGCCTTGAACCTTTAACCAGGACCTCAGGTGACAGCACTGTGATTTACACTGTACCCGTAAGGAGGCTGAAACCTCACACACAGCCAGTGCTGTGACCCAGCTGGTACAGGTAACCTGTTTCTTTGCCAGAGCTCTGAAACAAACCCAAACCTGTTTTGTTTGGTTGGTTTTTTTCCCACCTGATGATTGTTATTTGTACTTAAATGTGTTCAGCTATACCCAAATAAGCTTCATAGCATCCTTACTAAGCACTGTACACCCCCAGTTCTTCATAGACCACATTGCCATTTTGACCTTCCCCAAACTGCCACCTCTTCCTTTATTGTGAGCAGGATAAGGGGTTTGTTGCTACTGGGTACTTACTTCTGTAGGATAACCTGTTTTAGTTCCTCATGGTTGGGTGCTCTGCGGGGCCGTGTCAGTTCCTGGGAGGAGAGAAGGTGGGTGCGTGAGCAGCACAACACATGGGCTATACAGTTACGCCCCTGCTAGCTCAGTGAGCCCAGCTGCTGGTGGAGCACCCCAGCCCCTGTGGGGAGGGGAGTGCCAGCCACAGCTCTGCTGGGTTGCTGGCTCAGCTGTGGGCACAGCCTGTACCCAGGCAGCCAAGGCAGGGAGAAGGGCTGTTGCTCTGGCTCACTGCACAGAAAGTTCTTGTGGTCAGAGCTTCTGCTTGCAGCAGACAGTGGACACCTGCGTGTCCCCAAGCTCTGCCCCCTTCCTTGTCCCGCTGCCACCCAACTCAGAGTACAGTACCTTCACACTCGCACCTGCTGGGCCAGTTTCCACCTTCTCCTCCACAATTAACTGCACTGCCTCCTCCAAGTTCCCCAAGGCCATGGCGAGTGCCTTCTCTGCCTGGCTCATGGTACAGGCTGGGAACATCTCTAGTAGCAGGTCCACCCCATCCTTCAAGTCATCACCTGCCTAGTTGGAGCAAGAGACAGAGGTAAGCTGGGGACATGGTGAGGAAAGGGCTATTGAAAATACCCTCTCTGGTTTTGCATTGTCAGGAAATTCAGATTGCCCTTAGCTGAAGGCTCGCTCTCCTTACAAATGTGACTAAACCCCATTCCTGAAGCTAACAGGGTATTGTATCTTTGCAAGGACAAAGCCTCACTCTTCCTTAATCTCCTCCCCCTGTATTTCAACTTTCTTTAAAGTAGGGCTGCTGTGAACTGGCTCATCTGTTTGGCCATACTATGCATCTCCTTAGGAGTGCGCTTTCTGGACACTGGTGCGAATGTCTGAACACCTGCTCACCTTCTGATGTGTGCTTTGATCAGAAAGGGAAGGGACTGCTAAGCAGTGGCCTGTGGCTACAGCAGAAGTGCAGCAGCAGCATTTGCTAGAAGGCTGTGGCCATGGAATGACTGCACTGCACAGCAGGAAGAGATCAGATCAGCACTGCAGAAAGAGCAAGCAGAATGGGAGCAGGGATCTGCTAGGTGCTGCAATGCCTGTAGCATGGGTCATACTAAGTGGTGCTGCAGGATCGGGACCACTGGGCCAATGACTTGGTGTTGTACAGCTCAGTAAGTGCACAGCACAGGTCACAGAGGGCGGGGACTGGCGTCTTTGGGACTGACACTCAGATGTGACCGTTTCCTGTGCAGATCCTGTGTGATAGCAGGTGAGAAAAGGTGATGCAGCTCAAACTGTGGAGTGACAGCAGAACAGGGTGAAGCTGGGTAGAGCCCGGCTAGGGCTGCAGAGGCATCCCCACAGTTCTGCTGCGGGATCTCTGAGGGCACTGGGACAGGTTCTCTCAACCACTGCTCTGGCTCATCCTCTCCAGTGGCTGGAAAGGATGAGCCAGAGTGATGGCTCATACTCTTCTGTCAGCATGTCATTTTCTTTTTCCACTTACTGACAGTCTTGTTCAGGCCATACAATGGTGCAGATCAGACACCAGTGATGATGTGTCACAGCCTATGCTGTGGTTCCTTCCAGACCCAGAAAATGCCATCAGGCGGTGCTGGTAGCCTAGTGCCAGGTGACTGTCCCCAGTGCTCCTGCTCCTCTGCGGGGTGCTCATACCTGGGACCCGGCTCCGTCTGTTAGTGTGCACAGCCTTTCCCCATTGCAGGCTCCAGCTCCAGGCTCCTGGCCCTTGGTCAGGTCTTCAGAGGGTGATTCACTCCTGCTTTCCACAGCCTTTTGGCCAGGTTTTTCTTAAAGACATAGTGATATCTCCTGAGGAACAGTCCCACTAAGGCTGCAGCTCTGTGCTTTCTGTTGGCATTAGACTGCTGGCGCATTGTTTGCCAGAGCAAACTGCTTCTCAAGTGCCAAGACTGGGAAGTACTACTGTTCCTCCTGCCCTCAGTAGGCACAGCTGCAGCTCTGCTCACCACTGACCTGCAGGAAGGCTGTGCTGGTGCATGCTGGAGTACCTGAGCATTGCACTGCCAGGCCTTAAAGGGCACGGGCTGCTTGTGAATTCAGTTCTACCTGTCAGTTCTCGGCCCTCTAGTGCTTTGGTTGTGGATACTTCAGGTATTTTCATTACATTTCCAAGAATTCCCTGGTGTTTGCTCTAACTTTGAACTAAGGTGCTGTTTTGATTTTAAATTTGGGAAGATGCCCTGTAGGTGAGCCAACACATCCTGTGATCAGGTTACTCTGATGCACCTCTCTTTACAGGCTCTTTCTGTAAGAAAAATCATTTCACCTTTGTTCTGTCCTCTCTAAAACCGGATAGTGCTGTCCTTCCACACTTCAACTACATCAGGATTCTCAAAGGGTAGGATGCAGGGGACCAGAGCAAAGCAGTAGATTTTGTCAGGTTCAAGAAAGATAAAAGACGGGTCTGTCTGTTCTACACTGTAGACTTCTGGTGAGAGAGCAGTGATGTTGCTAGATAAGCAACACGCAGACTGGTGTGTCCTGCAAGGTTTAATATCTAGGCACTTCACCTGTCTGTTCTTTAGTGGGAAGTACCTTTGAGGATAATTAATATAGCAATCCATCTGATCTGTAAATGCTGAGGTTAAAAAGTGCCACTGGAATAAGTGTGGTCTTCTGCAGTCCTGCAGGCCAGAGCACATCATTGCTCATTTTGCATGTGCCAGGGTTCATGGGTGAATGGGAAGTGAGCTTTGAGGATGCTCGGAGTCTAGAAGTGATACATGTATGTGATCAGCTGGATTCTCTGTTCGATGATGCACCTGACATGGGCTGCCCAGTGATAGTGTCACTTAGGCAGATGACCATCAGAGGCAGGCAGAAATCTGCACTTTCAGAATTAACCTACAGCAGAATTTCAACAAGCAGCCCTGCATCTGCTATGTCTTTGTTACTACTCTGGATCCGATCTCAACAGAGGTGTCTGGAGAACTGATCAAGTGTTTTTCACCCCAGTATGTCTTAGACAGTATTCCATATGACGCAAACCTCCCATGTGTTGATACCAAACCCCCAAATATTTTAAAACATTTTTTAAAAAAATTGTCAATCAATTCAGGTTACCTTATGAGATCCTAACTGTGGCAAACAAAATTGTATTTTATCCTATGAAATTACTCAACTCCAAATATTAAGACTGAAAGTGTGCAGAATATACTTTCTTGTGCTGAAATTGTCTGAGTAACTCACCTTTGTTGCGAGCTTCACCAAGCCTTTCTGAGAGGGAGAACATCATTTCACAAACATCCCCACTGCAAGAGACAGAAGTTATATACTTAGTGTGAGGAATAAAAGCAGTAGCCTATCCTACTTGGGTACCTCTTTATAGAAAGACAAGGTTTAATTGGAAGCCAAATAAAACAAACTGGTATTTCAGATGGCCAAGGACCTACTTGCAAACTATACTGGGATTAGCATATGTGTATTCAGGCAAAGGCTGACTTAATCATAACGGCACAGGTTTGGTACTAATCTCTCTTCAGCTGGGTATAACAAAAGAACTTAATGGTACTGAGGGGCTCAGGTCCAGGCCCACGGTGCATGGCATGCACATACAAAGCAGTGATATTCACATACCTGTGGATTTTTGCAAAACCAGGGATATACGCCTCCATCATTTCCACAAAGGTGTCCATGTCAAAAGTCTCCTCGGAGGACTCTGGTGAGCCCAGCTCCTCCAGGACACCCGTGATATAAGAGAAGAAAACATCATCCATCCCACTGGAGACAAGAGAGAACACAGGACTTGGCAGCAGGGTCAACAGGCCCATTTTTTCTCTCTCCTTCTCTCGATCCCCATTTCCCCTAACCTTGTGTCCTTCTTACGGAGCAAAAGGACCTGTGGGGACTGTATCTTATGGGCAGATCCCACCAGCAAAGCCAGGTAGCAGGTGGTCAGTGGTTGAGTGGGAAGTATTTATGGATAAAACACTACATGCCATCCCGATTCCTGGGCAGCACTGAATGAAAGCCCCAGCGTGTGCCCAGAGGATGTGCTCCTGTAGATGCTTCAGCTGAGCTAACCAGAATATTCCAGGTGCTCAAACCCTGACTTTTCTACGCTGACTGGCGTCTCAGCTGAGGTCATCATATTCTGTCAAGTTGCAATTTCTATAGGAAGCAGTGTTCTCTGCTTGCCGCTCTCCACACTTGTGTCACTGCTGCCACTGGCAGCAAAACCAGCTGCTGTGTTCCAGCTTCAAGGTGTCTATATCTCTTGCATGCAGGCAGAGTTCAAAACAGGGAGAGCCCTGATAGAGCATTATGCCGCTCAGAAAGCCCTTTGGGGACACTGTGGAATGAAGGGAATCCCATATTCTAATGTGTATTACTGGACAGGAAATTAATCATCTTGGTTGTCAAAGAAATGACATTGCTAGACTGCAATGCTAAATGACAGCTGTTCAAGCATTCCCATCAGAGCCTGTGCAAATTACCTGCATCGTAGGTCTGACTTAAGGAAAAGCAACACGAAGCTAGAGTTCAGTATAATGTGCAGAGGAACAATTAATGCAGAGTGCAAGCTAGAACAATGATATTAGGTCTTCCTATCTCAACATACCTGAGGTCTCCTGCAGGGATGTGGGACTGGATGAAGCAAGTCAGTGTGTCTCGAATGATTCTTTCAAGCTCCATGTCTCTCTAAACCTTTTTCTCTAAAAAACAGCAGGAAAAAGAAAACTCCATGTCACTTCAAAGGCAAGAAGTAGATCAAAATATCTACAAAATCAAAAGGTAGGCATGATATAGGTAAGTGTGCTCTTCCCATCAGAACAGTTCACAAACTCTTCTAATATATCTTGTTCTCCCTGGGTCACAGTAAGCAAAGATAGCCACAAAAAGCAGCCATATGAGGATCCACTGGAAATCCCAGCCCAAAGCAGCCCAGTATCTTGCACCTCTCCTGCTCGTGTTGATGCTGGCAGTATGCAGCTGTACTGTACATTTAAAATGTCCCCTCCAGGAAGCAAAACTGGCAACGCAGATGTGTCCAGCTGTAGGAACTCAGAGACACCTCCTAAGCTGGAACGCTGTGTTGTCTGGCAAGGAAGCAGCGCGTAGTGGGTTTGCATGCTCAGTGCAGAAAGGGGTGGACCTTCCAGCAAAGAGCATTCACAGTGATGCCTGGACTCAGGAACATGTGGGAGGAAGGGCAATGACTCCTAAGGAAAGGCCAACCTAGAGCGTATTTTACAGGGAAATACCAAGCAAGGCACAGACAACAAGTCTGCCAGCCAAAATATCAAAGGTCTCCAGGTCAGGCACGGACTACCAGTGGAATCCTGCCCAAACAGGAGCTTGTTGTTGTGCTTGGTAAATGAGCTATTCTGCAGTTGATGCAGCTGCAACAAGGGGCACTTGATAACCCAAAACTCAGGGGAGTTCTAAGAATCACAGAGCTCCTACAGATGAAATGGCAGAGTGGGGCTGCCCACAGCCCTCCTTCAGCTGTCAGTACTGGGCTTGGACTGAATTGGGCAGAGAAAAGCCATTCCTTAACCATTCCTTCCCCCTGAGGTCTACAAAGCTGCTGGGTGGACAAACTCCTGGTGTAAGCACTGAGTTCTTCTGAGGAAGGAAACTAGCTCTGCATAGAGGGAAACTGATGTGGTCACAGGCCAGAGAGCTTCCAAAGGTCACCATGCTCCCACCAGTGCAGCTCCCTCATTCCAACCACACCAGGACTCAAGCAAGTCTGTTTGACACAGAACTTGTGGTGCAGTCATGTGGGTTGCTGAGAGACAATTCCCATGTTCCCATGGGAATCAAGAAGGTTTAGCATTTCCCAAGATGAGACTTTGGGAGCTAGCAGGATATAAACAAAACCACCCCACGGCACTCAGCACCGCTCCTGCAGGACCTAGAGAAAACCAAAGCCCAGCAGCCTGTTGGCAGGTTGATCTGCAGCCTTGGGGCCTGTTCAAGCTCTGCTCTGCGCTGCACTTGGCCACCACTGCAGGAGCCATGAGCACGTGTGTGCTCCTCTGTGGCTGGCCAGAGCACACTCAAGCCAGCCAGACCTGCCTCGGGCTACAGTCACACTGAGGCTCCAGGGTTTTGACTCTCGATATTCAGGGAGAAAGCTGCGACACAAGGTTACACAAAAGTACTCTGCTGTGTATATGGCATCTCACATTGCATCTCCCTGAGGCAATTCTCCATCAAATATTCCCAGTCTGTGCTCTTCTACTCTTCAGGGCTTTGAATAAATACCGGTTTTGCTACCTGAAGGGCCATCTCTTATCGAATCCCCAGGAAGTGCCATTCCCTTGGGGCAGCACAGGGACATGAACAGCGAGATACACTCACATAGAACTGCCCTGATTTCCACTGTGTTCAAAGCTAAACACAAAAGCCATCTAAATCACCTAAACTCTCCTGCAGCTACTATTAGTACCAACCCTCCCACCGATCTAGGTCCAGTAACTAAAAAAGAAAACAAACCTTCTTCACACATGCCTTTCACCTGCAGAAAGGAACATGAGTTAAAAATGCCATACCACTATGTGACAACATACATGTATTCAAACACAGCACATGTAGAAACAGCCAGATGAAGGCATAATCAGAAAGGATTGTTTGCTGTTTCTGTCTTAAGCTAGAACATTTTTTTGCCTCCTGTAATTTCAAACAGAAAATTCCTATTTCACAGCAATAAAGGAAAGCAAGAGTCCAAACTTTTTCAGGTAGGAGCTCTTCACACAAACACCCAAAGGCAGCTCCTGAGCTCCTGTGCTGCTTCTATTTTTCAGCCTCACAAGGATCCTTTGTTTGCATTTTTCTCACTTTTGCATATGTCAAGTGTGGAAGCTGGCTGTAAAAAACACCACATGTAAAAACACCTTCCTGCTGCCCATTTGTTGTTTCTGTGTGTTTTTTGTGTTCTCCAGCTGTGTGACAGAACCAAGTTTATCCTTCTCATCTTTGCAACATACCCAGAAAAAAATGGCAAGCTTTCTTTTAGCCTTCTCAGACATCAAAAAGCCAATTATAATATTCTGAATCTCACTGTTGGCAAGAATACTGTCCAAAGCATCATGTTTCCCCCCCCCATTTTAGGCTGAATCTGCAAATTCTGGCAACCACAAAGTCCCCTGAACTTGCAAGTAGAAGAAAATTAATTTTCTTTCTTACAGAAACCAGGGATGAGCAGTCAACATATAGCAGTCAAAATGTTCTTGCTACAGACACTACTCTCAAGAATAATGCTTATTTCCTTCTTACTCAGTCCTCATGACAACTTGGGAACTGGAAGTCTAAAGATTTTGTCCATTCCCATGAAACAGGCCAATATTCTATAAGAGATAACTATATAGTAAGCAACATTTCTTGACAACCCAATTACCTGAACAACAGAGCACAATTAACCATGTCAAAGGCACTTTTGTGAGGTCCATAAATTAGTTGCTGGTAATTTATTCTGATAATAGAACAGACAATGTCACTCATCTCCTTAATCAAAGGCACTTGAAGGCAAGTGTCAGACTGGGACAAGAGAAACACAGCAGAAAAATAATTCAGCAACAGGAGTATCATAGCTATAACCAGTCACTAACTGGTCTTGAATCCATTCCCCAGCCTCTCACAACCACAAGAAATGCTGGTGTGAAGCATCTGAAAATAGTTAGGTATTTTTCCATGGAGATACCATGCTGTATCTGAACAAAAGCTATTTCCTTGTGTCTATGAGAGGAGAGAGGCAGCAGGTTTCAACCGTTGGGTATAAATTCTCTCTAGCATCTCACAGAAATCCATCCACTAGCACACTCAGATTTAAGGTTTACATCCAGAGAAGGCAAGCTGCCACCTTTGGCCTGTCTTAGAAAAAAGGAAACCCTTCAAATGATAAAAACATGGTCTTACACGGAAGGACAGAAAGCAGCTAGGTAATCAAGTATTTCTTCAAGGGTCAGCCATCAGCCTTTCACTTGAAGAACCCATCTCTGCTCCTACAAAACCAGAGAGACAAATGCACTTGCATTTGACCATTTATTGCCATAGGGAAGAGATTTTATTCCCTGGTAAACAGGCCATTACAAAACGTAACATCTAGGGGAACTGCAGTGTGCAACTGTCTTTGCCAAATGAGGCTTGTGAAGACAAGTTCTGAAGTTCCTCTGGCCTTTCAGATTTGGCGGCTATTTTCTTGAAATAGAGGAAGCTGATCAAAAACCTATGTCCAAACATTTAAAAACGGATTCTTCAAGGAATAAGCTGATGTTGCTGTATATTCCTTCCTGCACAGCCAAGTTTAGAATTACCTAACTCAGGACACCAAAACGCCTTATACATTATACCTTCAAATGCCACATTTTTTCTAACGGCAACCTGCAGTAGTTAAGGGGAAGATTAACTAGAAGGGCTTATCCTATGTGCACAGTTTTGCAAAGTGATTTATAATGCACAGAACAGTCCAAAACCCAAAGGCAGGAGAAATCATTCTCCTGAGAGCTCAATTTTGCTGAAAAGGTGTTACCATCATTTTAAACTTCCAGCCATAATTGCGACATGGATTTTAATATCACTTCAGTAGTTGCAAGCTGCTTCAAACATATCTATGAAAATCCTGCATTTTTTGTTTGCATTATAATGTGGGCTCTACTTAACATGTTGCACAGAACCTATTTTTTAAAACATATGGTCAAGAAATGGTATTCCTATTGCTCTGCCCTCAGCTAGAGCCTCACAGTTTTGCACTGTCAGAACAAGAGACCGTCAAGCCTTGGAAATCCCTGTCACTTTTCAGACAGTCTTTAAACACTGGGGTTTATTATTAAAGAGCAGTGGATCACTGCGTGTCATCTCATTAAGACAAGATTGGTTTGACATATCAGGAGTGCTTACCTGATCCACATGGTATCACATGGCATACGTATTTCCTCATCTTAGGTAGAGAAAAGTGGTATCAGTTCTCAAAATGTGAATGTGAAAATTACTTATTTTCTATACTAAATACTTTGGCTGGCAGCTCAACAGTTCGCAAGCCTACTGTCTGTCTTGAGATCCTAGTAATTACCGTCACCCTTGCATTTTCCTTCCTAACATGTTAATGTTAGTTTGGGTTTTTTTGTAAAACAGCTGCTGAAATAATACCCCTCTAAAAGTACCATTATCCATGTTGTGTCTGAAATATCTATTTATGCTATATTCAAAAAAAGTTGGTGTCTTTCTGTACAATTCATATGAATCTGCCTTCCTTAAAAAAAAAAAAAGGGGGTGAAAACCTGAAGCGTTTGCATATAGCTGGATCATTTCCGAAGGCTCTTTCAACTCAAATTTCAGTAATCATCCTTAAATGGTCAATGTGATGGGACGGGAATGATTGATTTTGCCGTAGACTTTATATTAACAAGACAGACTTGAGGAGAGCAATTTAGGAAAATGTTTCTGAGCTAAAAGGAACTGCCATTTGGATGTGTATCAACTTTTATGAGACCATAAATTTGCCTACCGATGACTTGAGGTTTCTGCAGGTGGAAGGAAATGGGTGTTCTAGACCTTGGATGTTTCTCAGAACAGGTTAGGAAAGTTTAGGTAAATCTGATCTGGCTGAGGGACTGACTGAAATACCTTGAGAAGGTTCTTTTAGCTCAAGTTTCAATAATTATTCTTAAGTAAGTAACGGGACAGGGATGGTTCACTATGGTCTCTGAAAACTTACAAGAAAGCACAAAACACGTTTCATGCAACTCTGTGTGCATGTGCTTCTGCCTGTGCTTGGGGAAGTGGGGACCCCTGGGATATAAGGAGCTCTCATGGCAGCCTGTGACATACAGCCTCAGAGGAAATCTCTCAAAAGCCCAATCTGCAAGACAGAGAGCAAGCTGTGGCTACATTCCACTGAACTAATTTACTTCCTGAAACCTTGCTGACTTAAAAGAAAACTTTCCAGGCTGAGCAACACCTTACAGACAGTAATTCCAGTGCTCCCATTTTTTGTTTTACTTGCTAAAGAGGTCCCTGAAAGGACGTTCATGGTGTGGTTGCTGTGGGAAAGAAGGCTGAGGTCACTGTGCACGTTAAAACAATTAACTGCTTAATGCTCCAACATTAAAATAAGGCTTTTGTTAATAACTTAACCCACTACATTACAGTAATAGAAGACAGTAATGCCAGTGGCCAGACCCCTTCACTCCCCCCCGAGATCCATGCTGGACGGCTGCACTCGGGCACTGCTCTCATCCCGGGCCCGTGCCTGAGAAGTACTGCTCGTGCCCGGACCTTGGCTCACGGCCCATTTACAAAGTCAGCTGAGTGCTGGCAGAAGTCGATGGCCCATCCTATGGCTGCCTGGCCCAAGCCACAAACCAGGCAGCCCCTCCCGGGAAAGGAACGCTGAATTAGCCGGAGCACAACAGGATCATTCTCTCTATATATATTGGCATCTTTATGCTTTATGTCATTGGTGATTGTTTCCCCCAACGCAAAGGGTACAGCTTTATCCTTTGGGGCAAAACGCGCCCCGTGAAAGGCTAACTTGGATGGGAGAGCAGTGTACTTGTCTGTTCGAAGTCGCTGCCGCGCTGGGACGCTTCTCAGCAACTGCAATTTCTGTAGCGAGGCCTGGGGTGATCCCCGAGCACCGCAACAGCACCAGCGGCCTCCGAAGCACAACCTGTTGCCGGTGGCTGCAGGGATGCAGCCCGGGAGCGAGCGCCGGGCTCCCCGCCGCGCCTCTGCGTGCCCGGGGCACGGCCCCACGGCCCCCGACCCTTGGCGAGCGGGGCGGCCGGCGCCCACCCTCACCGGCTCGTCCCCGCTGCGCCGCGGCGTCAGGTGTTTCCGCGGGGCCGGGGCTGCCCCAACCGGGGGCCGGGCATTACCTCAGCGGGCTGAGGGGCCGTGCACAGAGCGCGCCCCGGCAGCCCGGGCCCGCGCCCGGCCGCTGCCCGCCAGCCGGGCTCCTCAGGGGGCACAGCCCGGTCCCTGCCCCGCCGGCCCGCTCCCCGGGCACTGCTGCCGCGCCCCCCGCCCCGGAACGAACCCCCCGCCCGGGTCCTCGGGCCCCCGCGCTCCCGGGGTGGACACACACACGCACCGGCCGCGGCGGGGACGGGGGTGCTGGCCGCAGGCTGGCTCCTGGCAGCCCGCCGGCAGCAGGGCCCCAGAGGCCGCTCCGCCCGGGGTGCTGGGGGTCCCGCCCGGGGGTCCCGCTGGGGAGGGCGGGGTGCGGGGGAGGACAGGGGTCACCTGATGGCCCGCGCGCCCCCGCCGCGGCCTCGCTCCCTCCCGGCGCAGGTCCCGCGCGGCGCCGTTCAAAGCGTCACGTGGCCGCGCCCGCCGCCAAAGCATAGAGGCGGGCGCGCGGCCGGATAGAGCGGCTTCGTGCTGGCGCGCGGACACCCCCCCGCCGCCATCTTTGTTGGGGCAGCGGCCGTGAGGCGGCTTTTCCTCTCCGCCGCGGAGGCCTGAGGGGCGACGTGCTTCCCCGGTGTCGGGGGGCCCTGGAGAGCTCCGAGCCGCGTCCGGGCTGGGGCCCCGGGCAGCGCCGGCGGCGAAGGCAGAGAGGAACTCAGAGGCGGCACGGGGTGCCCGGCCTTGGTAGTACAAAAGTGTCTTTGCGAGGTCCGGGAACATGGCAGCACTCTGTAGAGCCACCCTGAGAGAGATCACGCGCGGTTCTCCCTGCCAAGCTCGAGAGACTTGGTCCCTGAGGAAACTAGCACCTTTTCAAGTGTTAGGGCCAAGCTGTCCTGCTTTTCAGGGTGCTTCTCCCAAGCCAAAGCTCTTGCCAGGTGGATGTGCCACCGGGGGGATGTTCCTAAAGCTGCTGTCTTTGCAAAAGTTGAGAGCTGCATGTAGACTCCCCAGGCCCTCCTTCCTCTTCTGCTAAAAGGCCCCCCTGCTCCACCCCATGCTTGACAAGCTGCTGCTTATTCCTTTATTCTGGTGCTTTGGAGGACTGCTGTACGTTAAGGCGGCCACAGGCTCTTGGAGAAGTTGCAGCAAAGCCATGCTGTGCTGCAGCATGGTCCCCTTCCCAGTCAGGTGAGCTGCTCATTGGTTTACTGAGTTCTGATGAGGACAGTAGGTGCTTCTTGGAGCGGCTTTGGAGAAGCAATTGCGATGCCAAGTGCTTTTCCTTCATAAAAATCATAGAGCAGTGAGGCATGGTTACTCTCTGACTCATGCTCCTCAGTGATGCATTGCTAAATACCAAACAAATGAGCCTGATTCTGCCTTTGCCGGTACCAGAAACAATCCAGAGTAATACCAGCTGAGTAGGGAACATCACTCCACACTCACTCCAGTGTCATTAAGAGCAGAGTCTCTTTCCATTGTTTATTTCCATTTAAATGTATATATGTTCCTCCCTTGTCATTGCATGAATATACTTAATTGTAGAAGTATTCATTGTCTTTGAATTGGCTGGTTTTTGCTGCACTTACCCATATGTTAACTGAAACTAATCAGCTACGCTGCATTTTCTGTCCTCCTATCTGTGGTTTTACCTTAGTTTTGGAAACGGTTTGAAAATCCCCCAACAAGCCTGTTTCTAGGATGGGTTTCAGTTTGTGTGACCCCACCATATAAAGGATGTGCTGAAAATGCAGCTGCTTCTGGGGCAGGTACACGGTGGAAATTGGATTACATCATAGTGAAGTGGAAGGGGAATTTTTGAAGGAAATGAAGCAGTGTATGTAAAGCCCCTAGAAATAGTCTTTCTAAGAGAAACAATTTTAGCTACCTTGTCTGACATAACTTCCCTCATCAATTCTTGACTGAACTAGAACATAGCTTCCGAAACTAATTCATGTTACGACGGCATATGGGGTTGTACCAGCTTTTTCCATAGGTGGTTCTTAGCACGCCATTCATCAGCACAATTTAAAGATTTATTTGTTTTGCCTCAGTTTGCTTTGTAGTTTCCTGACCTGCTTGGAAACCTCGAGGCTCATGAGAAATTTTGAGAGTTCTCAGGTGCCATCAGTTCAGACAATTTGTAAATCCTTGCAAATCCTATGATTTGTAAATTGCTGGTTCCAGAACAACAGACAAGACCTCTGTTTTTGTTTTGCTACCACAAGTACTTCAAAGTTGACCATCAACCTAGCTGAAGATCAGGGCAGTCTATCCTGGGGGTAATAAAGGGAGGAGAAAACCACACGGGACAGAGAAAATCTAAGTTAAAATGGTACTAAAATTCTCCTATAACTAGACTTCTCTCTTTTAGCATACTGTACTGCAATTTGGTATCTCACCTTCCCACCTTACTGTAATCAAAAATGATGTAAGAGGGTGGTTCCCTTTTTTTTTTTTTTCCTTTCCCCATTTATACTAATGGAAGATGACCGGTACTGGTAATAGATACCAGAACAAATATGGCATCTAATAGCTCCCCACTTTAAAGTTAAATCTAGAGGGTTTTGACCTAAAGCTCAACAAAAACTCCACAGGGATTCCCTACACAAGCATACAGAATACACCCTTCACCAAAGCACCAAAGGTCCAGGCAGAAAGGGGCGACAGCACAGGAAATTGCTCCTGGAGAGCCCTTCTACTTGTCAGTCACAGGCTGCTGCAAACCAGGGAGGTTAACACACCATCAAATTATTTGATGGGATTCATATTCTTTCACAAACATCATGAATAATGCAAGTGCATTGAATCAAGCCAGAGGAAAATTGTTCCTTCTCCAGCTTGTTATTAACTCCTTGTTGTATAACTTACTTGAAATAAGTTTGTTTTGTGGTATTTTAATGTGTGGGTGGATGATATTTGTATATGAGTAATTTTAACAGTTACACGTGCTTCTGTTTTAGATTTAAATTGAAATTAGAGAATTAAAAACTATCCTTTCCATCTGGTTTTGCCTCTTGCTTAATTAAGGCGTGTTCCCTCAGTAAGTATTCTGTGTTTTTTGTCTACTCTAGCTTTGAAAGGCTCCAGCAATGGGGCTTGATCTGAAGAAAGGTGCTTGTTACAAGGATGTGTTTCTTGATATTCTGGTTGTTATTTTCCATTGTTTTAGTTAATCCTATCACACTTTCATATGTATCCTTGAGACTGCTCAAAATATTTTTGCTGTTGTTAAGCCTAGAATATCAGTGCTTAGCTTTAGTTTTTGTCTGCTGCTTTTATTCTTACTAAAGCAAAATGAAATTTAATTGTGATTTATCTTCAGTCTTCTACAGACACCCATTTTTTAAATTTAAAGTAAGTGTATTTTGAGAACAAAGTCTGTGTTATTTTAAACAGCAATGAGTGTTCAATCTCAGAGCTTTACAGAAATTTAAGAAACTTCTGTTTGCCCCTTTGAAAGCACACACCGCTCCCAGATTTTCTACTCCAGCCAAAAGAGATTCTAGCTCTCCAATTCCAATTTTGCAGGAACTTCGGAGGATTGCTGCTTTTCAGGACAACAAGCAAGATTGGAGCCCTGCAGCCCTCTGCTGGGTATATTATAGAAGGCAGACAACTGAAAGCGTAAGTCCTTAAACACTGAAAATGCTATTGCCATGTTCTCGTATTTCTTTTGCAGTTGATTACGAATGTGCTTAATTTGAAATCTAAAAGATGTTTCCTTTTATTGCCCTGGGTAAACTCATGTTACAATTTCAGAGTCTCACAGGTAAAGTAATCTGCATCTCAAGGTTGTGATTAGACTTATTAGAGCCTTTTTGTCTTTATTCTTCCTTGGTAACAGGAAAGTTCTATGCAAGTACTTCCTTGGTTCTTTTTGTCATTCTTTGCCTCTTATTTACTGCTATATGTGCATCTTAGCACAGTTACAAAGGTCTTGTAGTCAAACAGATAATTCTTAGGTTGTCTGTGACAAATCTGTTTCATTCTTGTATTGTGACTTATTTAGCTTTCTAGTGTTCACAGGTATAATTATTATTTTTTTTTACAGAGAAATGAGCAATTTATCTAAAAATAAATAGCAAAGTACATGAATAATAAGTAAACGAACAATTTGCCTGTCATCTTTCTGTCAGGGCAGTCATTGTGCTTTACATTTATATCTTATAATTTTATATACAGTAGGCTCGAGCACAGAAAGATGACGTGTATTTCCAAAAGTTGCAGCATGAGTCTGTGGCAGAGCCTGAAAAAGGAATCAGGAGTTTGTGTTCCCTGACTCATCTTACAGTTGGAAGTGTGCTACTTAGGAGCATTTTTGAGGTTGCGAAAAAGCAAAGTAATTGGGTAACAACGGGGTTTTCAGTCTATGATTACAACATGTGGAGCCTGCTCCTTCAATTTGGCCAACTGTAAAGGAGCAGTAAGATGATGATACTGAAGAGGCTTTTGTTCTTCAGAAGGCCCTTGGTGCTGTTTCATAGGATGGTGATGTACTTAAGACAGTGGAAGAAGTAATGCTAAAGCTGGTGGTAGTTATAGCAAAAAGAACTTCCCAGCTGACAATGTCAGATGATTGCACAGCTAGGAGAAGCTTTTAGACTGCTGAGTATTTGGACATGGTGTCCTGGGTGCAGATATTGTAAGTGCTGTGTGCTCTACATTGGACGGCTTTTCTGAGCTTCTTGTAGGTGTAGCGAGAGTTCAGTGATAGGCTGGGTGTTACTCATTGTGTGTGACTCTCACAACACATGCTTTTTTTAATTTTTCAGCAAGCGTGATACAGGGCTTTCTCAGTACCATTTCTAGCCTTGGACAACAGTCGGCTACCACTGGATGTTGTGTTGTTCTGAAGCAACTGACATTTGCAGCATCAAGACTTGTGATTTTTTTGCATTTTACCTATGAATGCAGGCCCTACTGCCAAGAACTTTCTGACCCTAGAATACTTCTTCTCAGCCATGTGCCAATGTAGATATTGGATAGCTTGCCCAGCCAAGGCCAAATTGTTTTAAATTTAATTCATTGGAAGCTTGTTGGTTTTTCATGTGTATTAGAGATAAAATATTGACAGGATCTGTTCTTCTGTTGGATTCATATGTAAAAGTAATTTTTGTCTTTTTCTTTTTTGTAGCAGCTAACTCAGCCAGAATTCAAGTGTGAAGGCTTTCCCTAATTTAGAGGAATTTTAAGAACTGGAAAATTATGCTACATATTTAGCTATATTTGAACATGTCTCTGAATTTGCATAATAAATGCCTGACTTTTGCAGCTGGCAGAACTAAAATATGGAGAGGATCAGAACATGATTTAAGCACTCTGTCTTACTGTTATCTCTAATTTCTTTTGTTCAGATGCATTTCTTTTGTTCAGATGTAATGGGGAAAAATCTAACTATTTCTGTACTGGAAACAGCTCAGGACACTCAGGTTCTGATCCTCACCTCCCTCAGTCTTCAGGTATTATCCTCATTTCACAGATGGGCAAAGTAAGGGAAGCAATATTTGACCTTTTTTTTGTAAAACACTTTGAGATCTGCTACTGAAAAGTGTATTAAAAAGCTGCATATTTCTTACATAATTATGTAGCTTTTCTTTAACATATCCAACCACTTCATCTGAAGGCAGACTGAGAAGAGGAAACATACTTGGCTGGGATAATGTACCTGCCTGCAGAGTGTTCTGATTAAATTACACACCATAAAATTATACTTGACTAATTCACGTAATAAAAATAATAATAATAATAAAAAAGGATGTTGCCTTCAGGAGTTCCCTTAAGAGCTCCAGGCAATTTGTGTCTTTTGGATTCTGAAGGCTGTTGTTTCTGATACCTGGAAACTACTCCCTGGATGTGCATCCAGTTCCTTGTCTTCTTTTGATGCCCTGCTTCTGGAGGTTCTGCTTTTTAGATTTAGCTGGCACACAGAAGAGGAGGAAAAATGAGTTTGAAAAATTAGGGGTAGGAGACACATTCATTCTGAGCAGCAGCGAACAGGTCACAGTTTCTGAGAACAGGCATGGCCTTTGAAGAACCGCATAGTAATTTAAATCAGATTTCCATAGGTACTTACTAGTAAAACCACTGTAACAAGTGTACAGTGGAGGGTGAATGTTGTTAAATAAAACTTGCCTTCTTCTAGTTTGTGCTATATAGAAATTATCATCTTCATACAGCACAGTCTGGTTAACCAGAGGGGTAAGTTAACTCCCTTTTTTATCTTACTGTACTACTGATTGCTCCCCGTGGAATCAATTGACGCTGCAGTTTATGAGAGAGGTGCACTCGTTTCCATGAGGGAGCCCAGTTATTTTGCTTGTTGTCCAGGTCCCTGGGTTTTGGGAGCAGGCGGACGGCTCGGGAGCAGAGCCCGGCTGCGGCGTGCTGACGAGGGGCAGTGCCGCAGCTGAGCACTAGATGCCACTCTGAGGCCGCAGTAGGATCTCTGCAGCTCCAGCATCCTGGCGGCGAAGGCTGGAAGCGTTCGTTCCTGGAAAGCCCCGTGGGGCTGGGGACAGGCCGCGCTCCCTCCATACCCCTCTAATGACGCTAACAGAACAAATAGCGAAAAGGTGAATCAGGGGCCACATGTGAGTCGGGGCCAACAGCAGGTGTTTCACATGGAACCTAAACCTCCAGAGTTAGCAAGTAATCTCCCAGCTTCAGTGGCTTTGTGCACAGGTGTCCTCACTTCTGACCTATTAGCCAGGTGGGCTCAGAAGGAAGGAGGAAGAGCAAGGTGAAAGGGCAGTTTTAGCTTGCTGGATGGGATTTCATGAGAGTTTAAGGATGATCTGAAGACCTGTGGCTCTTACAGCATTTCTGCTGGTACAGTCTCTCTGGAGGTAGGTCTATAAAAGTCTGTGATCAATAGAAATGCAGTTAGCAACCCTCTCCTTCTCCATTCCCATACGTGTCCTAAACATTGTAGCATTGTGCTGAGGGCCAGACACCAAAACTGTCTATAATCTGACTAAACTAATAATGGGCATGAGTCACAAGCCTCAGCATGGGTTTTGTGCAGCTTGGAAAATGCAGGAGTATTTGAAGAAAGGTTTGGCTTGCCAAGATAAAAGGCTAGTTGTGGAGTTTGGATTCAGATCAAGGCTGAAATGTGAACTGAAGTTTTGATGGGGCAGCATCTTTTCTGGGAAGTGAGTCTGCTTTACTGAACAGTTTGAAAGTGAACGTTTTCTGTGAATGACCCAGACTACACATCTTATAAAAAGTACGCTTTGTTCATACAGTATAATGTTAGTAACATGAACATGTTGCTTCAAAGTACTGAAGAAGCTTCCTGAACAGGGGTAGTGAAAGCTGACAAAGATAGATATACATATATATGTTTATATATATATATATATATATCTCCTTTTATATGGCAGGATTTAACAATGTAACATCAGAGTTTTGAGTTAACTGTGTGGCTTGTAGTCCTCAGACTTGAAGATGAATACATGTCAGTCTGGAGGAAACAGGAAGGGATAAATCCTGTTAAAAATCCTAGTCATTGATGCGTATTATTTCTCTTCAATTACTTGGTATTCCTACATAATCAGGAGTAGCGTGCAATGCATTGCTAAGTGAGTTATGTTGGTCTCAAATAGCAGGCTTATAGAGAAAATAAGCTCTTTGCTCCTACTAGCTACAGGAGATTTTTAGGCAGGAGTGGTAGAGGTACATGTCTCCCAGCTGACTGTTTTTGGAGTGCTAGCTTTCTGGGGATACTAGCATTGCTGCTTTTGTGGCCTGTAGTCTTGTGCAATCCTCCCATGTGAACTGTGATTGGATCCAACCTGGTGGTGGGGAATTTGACCTTAACAGAGTTAAGTACTCAAAAAGAATTGCTCTTGGCAAAGTGTAAGTATAATGCCTTGTTCGACTTTTATTGTCTGTACAAAGAATAAATATCTGTTACAGTAAATATCTGTTTGAGTTAGCTCAAATGGTTGAGATTGTATTTTTGGTGCTGAAATTCCTGTATTTGTTTCTTGCTGACCAGTTTAAACATCTGTTACGTGGGGGTCATAAACTTTACTAGTAAAACATAGCCAGCACCGGCTAGAAATTTTGTGGCACTTCAGTAGCCTGGCAAAATGGTTTCTAGTAAAAAGTAACAGAAAAATATTCTTTTTCTCCTGCCACCACCTACCTTCTGGAGGAATTACCTTCTAGCAGGGTGTTTGTTCAGTAATGTACAGAAAGCTCATATGTGTTTTTCTGTGTATGTTTAAGTATGTGAAGGTATATTGTCCTATGGTTGACTGACACCACTAAGTAATCCAGCTGGGGTCCCCTAGGTGTGTGAACTAAAGCCTGTGTCCTTATCTAAGGCAGGATATTGGGTCAGTTTCTGATTGCCTTAACTTGAATTTAAATGTAGAAGTGACTACTTTGAAGTAGAGCATTCTCAAGTATTAAGGAAGGAATTTGGGCTTTCATATTTAAATTATGCTGCCATTGCACACGCTTTTATCCATGAAGCCACCCAGGTCCTAACCTGGAATTTCAAGGTTTTCTGTCGGCAACATCCATCTTCTGTGGCCCTCCTCATATTAGCATTGATCTACAGGGGAAATAGAAAACACGGCTGTGTTATTATATACCCGGCTGCAATTTCTGTTCTAGTGATTGAGTGTACATACAGAATTTTTGAAACATGGCCATTCTAACTTATTTTGTCTTCCTGTCAATAGCGTGGCACTTGTCCAAATTATGGATCGATATCAGCTGATCTTTTTATGTTAAACTATAATGAAGTTGCCTCTCTTATTGGAGATGTGATCTTGCTTCAGGCGATGCTTTTAACAGAACTTTTGGAATGGAAATGGAGGAGAGGGGAAACAGAAGCAGAGGAAAGACATGGGGAAGAATGAGCAAAAGCTGGCGGCGGGGATGACTAGCAGCACAAAAAGAAAGGTAGGAACAGGGGAAGAGAGGAACCAGGTTATGAAGAGAGCTGGCTTGTTAGGGCTTGCACTAGCATGGGTAAGAACTGTTAGCCTCTACTCTGTTGTTAGAAGTACTGTCAAAAAGCCACTGATGGGTAGTGGGAGCAAAAGCCTGGCTTTCTTGACATTTCAGGCAATGTTACCTTTAAATTCTGTTTGTGGCTGCCTCGCTCAGTTTCATACCGTTTGTGAAATCAAATAATTTAAAGAACAGAGGAAAAATGGGATGAGGCAAGGAGTGGGGAACGAGAGCAGTAAAAGGGGATACTAGATCAGCCATTCTTTCCCTTGCAGGGCAGCAGTACGTCATCTCTACAGTAATTTCTCCAGGTCTTTATCTAGGTGTTGTGGTTTAATTGCAGCCGGCAAGCGAGCACCACGCAGCTGCTTACTCAGTCCCTCCACAGTGGGATGGGGGAGAGAATCAGAAGAGTGAAAGTGAGAAAACTCTTAACATAAGTAAGTTCCTTGGGGACAAAACGCCTTAATGCTGAATGTCCCTCCCTTCCTTCTTCCCCCAGCATATATATATGCTCAGCATGATGTCCCATGGGATGGAATACCTTTTTGGCTACTTCAGGTCAGCTGGCCTGGCTGTGTCCCCTCCCAGATTTTTGTGCCCCTTCAGCCTTCTCACAGGCAGGACCTGAGAAACTAAGAAGTCCTTGACCTAGTACAAACACTACCCAGCAACAACCAAAAGCATCAGCGTGCTATCAACATTGTTCTCACAGCAAATCCAAAACACAGCACTGCACCAGCTGTGTCCCAGCTGAAACCAGGACACTAGGTCTGAAGAGTTCCAAGATACCAATGTTGTGCGCTAGCTGTAGCACAGAGTAGGTGAAGACCTACCATTTCATCATGCTGCCCCTGCTTTTACTTTAATCTTAGTTCACTTTCTTGGACAAGATGTAGGGGGGACTTTTGTAATCTCATTTCTAGGGTAAAAGGTTTGTGGAAGAAAGAGATAGTGTGTTAGGTTTTTAGAAGAAGAGTCTGTGGGGGACTGTTAATTTTCTTTTGTAGGGGAGAAACAGCTCCAAGAGGGGAGCTTGGTGGGTTTAGAACTGATGGTCAGTGACTGAAGTTAACAGAAACTTCCATTTCTAGAAGCAAAGCAATGCTGGTATTTTGATCGGGGGTTTTGTGAGCCATTTAAGAAGTTGGTTTCTTTTGCGACCTCTCCCATAACTGTCTCTGAACCATTTTCTGTTAGATCTCAGTTTTGGTTGGTATGGATATGTGCAAGCTGGAGAAATGCTTTGGAATCCAAGTGAGCCTAATTGTGTCCTTGTCCCATAGAGAAAGGAGGGGTGAGGCCTCCACACACACCAGTTCCCCCCAGTTTCTCTGCACAGGCAAGTAGGCACGTCAGAAGAGAGGGAGCTGTGCGGCACACCAGCCTGCTCCCTGAAGTGGATGACAGGAGGATGGGTAGCCTGGCAGGCATTGCAGCAGTGACCCCTTGCTAGAGTAAAAGCAGCCAGTCTTGCCATTCTAGCTTTCCTCTCCAGAGTATGTGGAGTTTCCTGGAGGTATTCTTCCACTGGATGTCCCTTGACCTGTAGTCCCAGCCAGCAGAGCTTTACTTCTGTGTAATTGTATTTTTTATACAATTCAATATTGAACTAAATTTAACAATACAGATTGCTAGGTTCTTATGCAGTTTCTACCTTCTCTTCCTCTTACCTTAATCTTTTTCAGCCCTGCAAAGCAGGGTAGGAAGAGTAGCAAAACACCAAAACACATGTATATAACTTTTTATTTGCAGAGTTCTCTAATACTTTTTCCTTCATTATCTCATCCTTCTCGGAAAGATATTTCACTGCTGCTTTGTCTTGGCAATTCCACAAATTGTTTGGTGAACTGTATGAAAGCACTATTAGAAAAAGAAATCTCAACCATCTTACCCCACAGTGCACAGATGTGAACAGAGTTTGCAATAAAAAGAGTGGGAATCTTTGCATGGAAGTAATTATCAAACTGGAGTGATCTAAGAGCTCTGCTTAATTAGGGGTATTTTGTAGGAGGCCTAAACATTTTTGCTCTTGTGAGAGACTCAGATTCAGCCTATTCTTCATGCTCTTCCTTTTTTTTTTTATATTAGGTTTTACCATTATTTCTGCTGTCTTTCTTCCCCCCGCCCCATTTTTCCCCCCTTCCCCTCTTCCACCAGACTATACCAGTTTATAGTTCCTTCTGATTCAGGAAGCTGTGTGTATACGTCTTTCTAAATGTTATTACTCTTAGTTACTTTATGGGAGCATCTAGAATGACCCATACAAACACAGACTATTGGTTCTGAGAAGGACATGACACAATCTTCATAAGAATTAAAAATGATTGGATAGGGCTGATAAAAAAACCTAAGGGAAATGAGGGAAATTGAGTAACAAAGCAAACTGTTTGTTTACTGTCAGAGAGCTGTAGCCGAGTTTGAATTTATATTGCACAGTCACATATAGATGCCTTTAATCCCAAGGATATGTCTTTCCTTCTTGGAGCCTTAAGCAAAGAATACCTAAGCAAGACCTCGCAATTTCAGGATAATGCTGGAGTGAACAAAGAAAAAGGTAAGAGTGTGTGACTATGGCAGTCAAGATGCTTTTGAAGTTTCAGTCAATCTCTGGTATCCAATTCAGTTTTAGTCTATTACACTGTTGGGGGCCTATGATTTAATTAGTGCATTTGTATACTACTATTTTATATTTTTTTTAATCCCTAAATGCTAAAGATTGGCTGGTTGTAACTTTGGGTGCAACTTTACAGTAGTTCCATGCCTCTAAGCCTATAATAGCTAAATATCTCAAGAAACTTCCCAAGTTTTTAGGGCCTTGGTGAGTGAGGGTGGTGTTATTGCAGTTCTGCAGTTAAAGAACTGAGGCACAAAGACAGTAATGGTATTTTTAGAGTGGTACGACAAAATTGTGGTAAATCTGGATGGGAAATACTGTACTTGATCTATGGAAAAACTAAACTCTGAGAAATTTTTCCTTCTTGAGCAAGAATGAGAAATTAAATTTGTGAGCACTTTTTATAAACTACAGTGAGAGAAGACTTCAAGCATGGGTTTGGGGTTGTGGAGAGAATTTAAGATTTTGATCTTAAACTGTCAAATGGAAATGAAGAGCTGGTTTCTAAAAAAAGCTTAGTATTGAGAATAATTTTGAATATGAAACCTGGAATTTTTCATACAAATTTAAAATTATTTTTTCATCAAATGTTTTGATTACTGTAGATTGTCAAAAGCAGTTACTTTCTGAAGAAAGTTTTGTTGTGGTGAATCTACATTTTCAACCTGAAAAAGTAAAAAAAATCCAAGTAGCTGGAGTTCCTGGCAAAGAAAGTATGCGGAAGCCACATCTTTTGTGGCTAGGTCTTTTGCAACCTTTATTGCTGCTTTAATCACTTCAGTAATGGGGGGGGGGGGGGGGGCGCGGAAATTAAGACTTGTACCTAGCTTTTCAAAGACTGTGATAAGCTGTTGGTGTAAATCAGCATAGCTGCACTGAGATCAATGAGATCTAGCTGACAATCTGCTTGTGTCACCAAGCTGAATTCCCAGACACACACACACACCCCCCCCCCCCCAAAATAAGGAAAACACAGAAATTATGTATAAGTTAATATATGGTACTGACAGGAGATGGTATTGGTGTTTTCCTCAAACCTGGAAAGAAAGGTGGAAGAGGCAGGAAGCGAAGCTGGAAGATGTGCCAAAAAAAAAGAGAAACAAACCCAAGCCCCCACCCCAAACCCAAAAAAGTAGTAACTTGCCCTCACACTAAAATCTTGTTTTAGGAGACCCAGGCAGATGCTGGCAATGATCCTGCTCAGCAGGAGACTATAAACATATGTCCCGAGTCCCACAGTTTATGTGACTATTTACGCAAGCACAAAGTAAATGGAAGTGGTTATCCCTGTAAACGGGTACTCATCGGTACACAGGCTCCACTTGCTTTGCTTCAGTGTCAGGCAACAGGGTAGGAGTGAGCAAAGCTTAAAAAATTCAGCCCAAGGAACACCAGGTGGCTTATTGGGTGTTGAAGTAGGATATTTCCAATAACTGATCTGTTATTTTCCTTGCAGCACCAAAAAAAAGTGGAGGATATGGAGCAGGTGGGGGGATAATTATTTTAGGTTAAAACAGTTTTTCTTAGGCCTGAAATGTTTACAGTGTGGTTGGAATTTTTTATTAAAAAAACCCAATGTAATATTGAACTAAATTCTAAGAAAGCATTACAGATTTGAGTTTAAAGGGGGATACATTTCATATTCAGCATATCAAACTGAATGATATGAATTTTCAGAAAATTGATTTGTGTAGGCTGAAATAGACAACACTGAAAGAAATTTGCAGGCGATGTAAATCTGCAATTTAAGTGCTTGTTTAATCATTCCATCTTAAAGAAACAAATATTTGTTCTACATCTTCTATGTTCTTATATCTGAACTGTTTCATATACAGAATACTTGTCAGCTTGGACCGTTATGCACAGACTGTTGAATACAAGACAGACTGTGATACTGGAAAGGGGTAAATTCAGTTGTCTAATTTTACTGACAGTAGGAGAGTTACACCACCAATGAATCTGCCCCACTACTTTGGAAATTAGACGTCAGACTTAATAGTAGGTGTAAAAAGAAGAGGGGCAATCATGACTGTGGAAACACGTGGGAGAATTGTGCGCATTACAAGGGAATAAAAATGATAGAACTGTAGTTCAGAGCCTTGTCTGTCTTAGCAAATAGGTTACCATAACTGTTTTCAACCTATTCCTGGCAAAATTCAGTTGATTCCAGTGAATTTACATCAGGGATTAATTTAATCTTCATTTGTCATGTTTTTCAAGCCCAGGACTGTTGGTTTGTATACTGTGGCCTGCTGCATACCACAGTCTGCAGAATTTCACACAGTTGATTCAAGATCAAACCTAATAACTGGTACATTTTGAAAAAAGGCATCTTTCTGCAGCCAAAGATCTCAAAAAATGGAAGAAGTGCTGTTGGAAGTTTGCTGAGGCAATGAGTTGTTCTTTTTTTTGAGCAAAATCGAGACTTTGGTTTTGTTTCTAATTCTGTGACAGTCAAACTTCCTCTCTGTGCCTTAATTTCCCTGTCTGTAGCTTGAAGATAGGATATTTAATCTCATCTGGAAATAAACTTAAAATCCACAGCATAAGACACATAAATGTGAATAAAATATCACTCTGTGATTGTAGTCAGCTCTCTCCTCTATCCTTTTTGTTTTTCTGTGTTTCTCATTTTGCTTTTCCTATCCATAGATCTCTGATATTTTCACGGAATGCAGTAAATGCTGTGCTGACCTTCTGCTGTCGTCTTATGGTATCTACCAAAATTTTATCTACATTTTCTTAAAAATACAAATTAAAATAATTTTAGAGAAAATTGCATGCATTCAAATAGAGAATATACCAAGTTAGCATTTCATTTGTTCATAATACAGCACTTCAAGAACATGTTTTGTTGCTGTTATTTACATAGCTGTTTAATGAGATGGGAGGTTCACAAGGTTTTTTGTTCCATGTTACATTTCAGCTTTCTTCCAGCAATTACTGTAGTAAATCTGTCTACTGAGACTCTCATAGCTGTGTCATTTCAACTTTTGGGATAATCATGGCAATGCTGAAGTCAGAAATCAGATTTTGTGTCTCAGAACACATGGTTTCAAGTGCCCAGTGACAGTGGTATATAGGGCTTGTGTTGTGTTTCTGCCCAGGAGAGACTGTGGCCTGCAGCCCAGGGACTTGTTTCTGGATTGTCTCCTATTTAAAGTTGAACATTTGTAGCTCTCGTGCAAGTATAAAAGAGAACTGACTGATGTTTTCCTTGTTGATAAGTTTTAGGGACAGGGACTGACAGCTGGAGGATCTGTAAAGAAAGGACCCGTAACCAAATGGACCCATGGGAGGGGAGGCACTTCATTAGAGTTCAATATTATAGTGACAGGTACCTTAGAAGTGAGATCTAAAGATTAGATTATACGGCAAATGGAAGCCCCAGTTTCTAAGTGTGATTTGCTGTCAGTAATGCTGTCATGGGCATGAATGTCTTGAGCAATATATACATCACTGACGGGAAAGGCTCAGGAAGAGTGTGCAAACTCTCCACTTCTTATCTTGGTTTGGCATTTTATTAAATGCTAGGATCAGTTGAGTCCCTATTGTTTCCACAAACAATATGAGGCTCTTGCCTGCAGACTGCTTTACAAAGGATTGGCCCCTTTCAAGCTCTACTAACAAGGGTTCTGGAGTTGCTTTCTCTCCCTTGTTGTTTGCCAGCTGAGAGGTACCACACACTCACAGTTTTCTTTGCCTCTGTAGGTCTTGGAGACTAGCAATGGTTGCTGTTTTCCCCATACCTTCTTGGTGCTTTTCCTGTTCCCTCTTCAGCTGATGCTTCTAGATCCCCCTCTCCTGTTCCTGATGGTTTGGAAGGCTTGGTCCTGGGGCTTTGTCCTGCCTCTCCAGCGTTCCCTTTGCCTGGTGCTGCCCTGTTGCAGCCTTGGTCTCGGGGGGCTTGTGTGTCCTGCCTCTCCAGTGTTTGCCTTGCCTGGCCCAGCATTCAAGTGACACCTTAATAAAAAGCTTTCCTTCTTTATCTCCTCTCTGCTGCTGTGCCACTGGGCTGGGGATCGGGTTCCCATCTCTTTCACACGCACACCTGGTCATAAAACACTGGGTTTGTTTTTAACCTCAAACCAGGGAGCTTTAATTAAAGAGACAGTGACCTCTTTTATGAGTTTGCTCGCATAGGGTTTCAGGGCTATTGTCACATACAGCTCACATAACAGAGCACCATTGCACAAAGCTCCATTTACACATCCTTCCCTGGCTTTCTTCCTCTCCTCTTTTTGTTTTCCAAACGCAGAAGGAGGTTGTTTTCTTGTTTACCCCTAGGCAAAGTTGTGTCTCATGTTAGTAGCCTATGGCTATCAGTCTTTTTGAAGAGAACCTACGTTTCTTAATAACAACACATAGATGTCATTAGACTTGGAGAAATGTTATTCTTTAATCTTCCTTTCCCAAAATTTGCTGGATATGAATGATTAGCTAAAATGGATCTCATCCTCTGCTCCGTTCTCCTTAGCTACTTCTCATGCCTGTATAATGACATTTGTGTGTTTCTTATGACAAATACTTCTTAGTCTTCCCTGTTGTATTTACCTGTATTCGTTAATTTTCAATTGCAATGAATAGTCAATAGCAACAAATAGGATTTTTTTTATATATACTCAAGAATGGTATGCACAGGGACAGACAGCAAAACTTGTCCACAGTTTTGCACAGAATAGTTTACATGTAATTTACAGAAAAATTTTCACACACAGAGACATATGTATTCTCATGCATACATATTCAAAGATTCACAAACAGGCACACAGGAGCACCTACTCAGACCAGAACTTACTTGAGTTATGTAGACTTCTGAAAAAGACTCTTATGCACAGGAGAGACACAGGTGGGACACAGAGACAAGAACCACATAACTGGTGGGATATAGAAGCCCACATGGAGGAAACACACGTGTACACAGAAGAAAGGAAAAAAAATACCTGTGGAAGAGTGTAGGTGCCCCCAGAGAATGCCCTGTACATAGACCTTCAGAAGCAGGTACAAGGATAAGTCTGCAGGAAAATATATATGTAGAAACTTATATATGCCTAGTAACTCTGTAAGTCATATATAAGTTACTGTGCACACATACAGCATGTTCAGGTGCTGGAACTTTCACTGAATTGTGCAAGGTCTTTGCTTTCAATGGCATTGCTTTCAGTAAAAGCTCAGTAATACAGAAAAAAATTACATGGTTTAGCTGCAAAGATTGTAGATATGAGAACACATGCCTCTACATATACAGATACATAGACATATATTGATGCACATACAGGGCTGGGGGTTTTTTTACTAAATATATTAATACAGATTTGCCTAGACACAAATATACCACACACACAGACCCTTAGGCACACGCAGATATACCCACGTCTATGTTCATTGAGAGAGACTCACTCAATATCTGTGTATGTGTGTGTTGGGAGAGGGTCATAACCTCCTCCATTCTTCTCCTGAAGGGGTTTGGATAATGAAGGGAAAAGAAATGAGGCCTGGGGCTAATTTGTAGTGGCATTTCCTGGCCTCTCTTCTGCCAATGAAGCTCCGTTTCATCTTTAGCCTTATCAATTCTGCAGTCATGTGGCTTTCCGCTTGGACGCCTCTGTCTCTTCACCCTCCTCCCCAATCTCCGATGCTAATGGAAACTTCGTTAATGCCATTAATCTGCTGACCGGGACAAGTCAAAAACATATCCACACAATCTGAGCCAGGGCTGCAAGTGTCCTGGGGCTGCCAAACAGAGGCACCTCCTGTGTTCATTGCATTCCTGAAGGAACTTCATATTGATTTCTTTCTTTCCTTCTCTGCTTTCTTCCTTGACAACATTGCATCCTTCAGAACAGGCACCAAGTAGATGGCCTTTTCTTCCTGATCCCTCATAATGATATTTCTTCAAGAATCTTCTCCCTACCCTTTCCCCAGTTGCAGTGCTAGTGCCTTCATTCACTGCCCTCTCATGGCAGTCTTTTTTTTTTTTCTTATGCTCTCTTTGGTGACAGGCTTGTTACTAGTATTTTTTCCTCTTGCCTAGTAGAATTTCATAACTAACCAAATGTTGTTGAGAACCTGCCTGAACTGGGCTACAATAAAAAGCATTCCACTCTACCTTAATATTAGCTGATGGGATACAGGAAAGTGTTTCATTATACAGCTACTGCTTGTTGTTGCTTGTTCAGTTGCCACCATCTCTGTGCTTGAAGTGCCGTGCTGTTGGGATGCCCTGTCCTCTGAAATGTTCTGAGCTCTCCTAAATCACTTTTGGGGAGTAAGGACATATAATTGCTTTACATTTTACTATTATGCTGGATTTTGTAATGCTTCACTATTGCTTTCTATCACAATTGAGTATAATTTTCAGTAGCACACCATTCTCTTAGCTATGAGCTAGCTTCAACTTTCCCTGCCAGTGCAGCACACCTGCAGAAAGAAACTTGTAGCTCCGAGTGATGACTCACCATCGCCTTATGCCATAGTGTTGTCCAGTGGCTGAGCATGTGGAAGTTCCACATGTCAGGATTACATTGGCTGAGGTCTCACGGAGAAAATAGACTCTGTTTGATACTTGTTTTAGGAGAAATTTTCCATGATTGAAATCAGAGTTCATAGCCAGCTCTTGAGAATGTCAGGATGATGAGTGATCTGTATTTGATCTAGGAATCTTTGTATACATAAATGAAATAGTGACAGTGGAGGAGGAAAAGACAGCTAGGAAAGGCATGCCGTCTGAGTTGTGACATATGGATATGTTTAGAAAAAAAAGCATCAAATTGATGAAAACAAGGAGAGAAGTTGGCAGTTCAGCATGAGCTTTGATGATGTCAGGCTAAATCTGGAATGATATGGGCCATGACAGAAGGCTGAGCCTTAGTTGCCACCTTCACACAGACATCACAGTAAAGAGGGATTGTTTTACAAGGAGAGAGGACAAAGAAGTTTCAAATTCTTCATTACTGGCAGGAGCTGAAGTCAAAAGTTCATCCTGATGTAGTTTTGGGTATACAGAGAATGCATGTCACTTCCCACCAGCCAAGAGATGCTCCACGTAACAGTGTCTTTCTCCTCCAGCCAGTTTTTGGAACAGACATACTTTTTTCTGTTCAGGGAAGATCAGTGCATTGCACTGTCTGGTATAGAAGGATTCACATTGATTGGTACCATGCTTATTTTTTGGGCATCACTGAATGAGAGGGGAGGAGGAAAAAAAGGAAGAGTGTGTGTTAATCTTGATATAAAAGAAAAAAGGCAGCTGGGATACTCAAATGCCCTGAAATTCCTAGTTAGACGAATGGGACAGTATCTGTAAATGTAAGACCAGCACCTGCTGGGGCACTTTCAGAGCCCCAGTGAAAGCAGAGAACTAAAATCAAATACTTGTAGCCTTAGCAAGTGTCAGGGCAGTTCTCAGCTCATGTAAGAACATTGAGTTTGGTTCAGCTGTGTAGGTTGCTTTCCCTTCTTCATGCCCTGTGACTGGGGATTTGAAATGGAAAAGTGCTGGGGAATGAAGTAATAAAGTGCTCATAGCAAAGTCTATAGCCCTGCATAGCATAGCAGGTCTAGTGCCCTGGGAGATGCTGGTAGATTTTTCTTAAGGATGCTACTAGTTCATTTCTTATCTGGCATATTACAGTGATAATACACAGCCTGTGATGCTGCATTGGTTAACATGTGCTAATCCTGGAGTCTGTGCCACGTGCATGGAGGGAATGGTTGTATCACGCCATCCTGTAGTAGATCCATTACCAGGAAAGAGATCTTCAACAGAGTGAGTAGTTTGTGTGCACCAAGCTGCTCCCTTCCAGGGGGCACCTTAACATAGATGCAGAAGCACCAGGCAACAAAGCCCTATCCTAGATATAACATTGTCCTGTCCAGTGACCTCAGTAAGTCATTTCATCTCTTTGTCTAGACTTTTCCCATTTAGTCCATTCATATCACAAACTTCTTGAGTATGAAGTCTTTCTTCCTGTGTGTGCATCCAGCAGAGGAGATGGTCCTCATCTTGGCTGAAGTCTCAATTCTGCAGTAATATAACAACCTATGCCTCCATATGGCAGAAATTGTGCATTAGACTGAGAAGTAAAAGGTGCTTTAGGCTTCTGACTGGTGCCAAGAAATAAATCAATTCAGCAAAGCCTGCATTAGCTACCTTGGGTACTGGGAGCATCCCAGCTGTGGCAGCATAGAGCCTATTGAGGTTAAATTTAGATCATGTCATGATGCAGCCTTCATGCTGGGAAAGAAGTTTAAAATGTCAGTACTGTATGTCTTTGGAAAATTCCTATTTGAATGCCACAGCTATGCACAAAACTTCTGTTGCCCACTGGTTGGTATGCTGTGACCCATCTTTTGCTCAGTCTTTTCTAACTGCTAGCCTCATAGGAGCTGTCATACTGCTTTGCAGATTCTGCATAGCTTCCATTTTGCCATGGGAATTGGTCCAACAGAGGTGGTGAATGCAGTTTTTCAGTGAAAGTGTATTTTGTTGTAGTCGTGATGCTCTAAAGATATGGAGTAGATAAAGTTTGTAGGTTGAAACAATGTCGATGTATCCACTGGCCTAAAAACCAGGCTTTTTTTCTACCTAGCCCTATTTTCTATACAGGATTATTTTTTTTTTATTCTGTGGGGTGATAGTCAGGCAATGCAGCTTTTGTTTCTGGTTCTGTGACAAACATGCATTTTGATTGTGAGAAGACATACTCTGTCTGTGCATTACCCAAATGTAAAGTGAGGAAGACAATTCCTTCTCGCGTTTTCTGTCTTGTCTACCATAAACTTGTCCAGCACAGTGTCCTTTTCTTGTCAGTGAGCCACAGTCTGTGTTGATGAGCTGCTCTTGTCTCAGTTAGGCTTTTTTGTGCAGGCTGCATGGGCTTCTGGGTTTAGATCCAAAGGCTGGAAACCCCCCACCCATATTCAAACATCTCTTTAGCTTACTTTTTAACTGCATATGTGTAGTACTTGGTGCATCGTGATGTTGGTATGTTTCTGTATCACTAAGGGACAAATAAAACATAGTATGGTAGCGCGCCCTCCTTCCTGTCTGCCTTTATAGTACTACTGTCTTTGCTTTCCTCTCACTATAAATTTGATTTCATTCTACTGATAAGTGTCCTGTGAGTAATCCTTAGGCTTTCTGGGGGTGGGGTGGGAACAGTATTTTGATGAGTACAGCTGTTTCTGGTGGTAACTGCAGCAAAGAGCTAAAGGCTTTGTTGCTCTACATTCAACAATGATATAACAAAATTTGGGGAGTGGCCTTGCCTGGAAACATTGGGGCCTACCAGTTCATGGCAAGTGAAAATTGATGCGACTCATCACAAAGTGTAGTACTTGTGTTTTGGATGCGGAGGGCAGAGAATTAGGAATTCCCACAAGCAAAAATGAATCTATGTTTTAAAATCCTTTCAGTCAGCAAGGCAGGAAACTTCTTTGCTTTAATGAAAGCACAATAAAAAGTAATACTTACAGAGTTTATTTAATTCAAAGATGCCAGGCTCATTAGACAACCGATGATAGAACATGATTTTGCCTGTGATTAGTACATAAGAATCATGTTTACTACTTTCAAAATACAATCACTTCTAGAATGAAATGTTGGAGGTGTTGAATTTAAAAAAAATCCCCACAAACCATGGGGGAAAAATTAGGGCAGGAAAAACAGAAGAGAAGGGATACAACAGATGGAGAGAGTCATCATCCTTACAACCCTTGCCAAAAAGAACTGTTTTGTAAAGTCTTGCAACAAAAACGTTGCAAGAACCTCTTGTTTACAGCCTTAGTGGGAAACTCTGTAAGTCCTGCAGGATGGTGCTTCCCACCACCAATTGGAGACACCAGCTCACCGCTTTAGCAGCACTGCTGTATGCAGCACAGCTCTTTGGAGGACTACGAAGCAGTGAGCCAGCCAGTCTTACTGTGCTTATGAGAACTGACAGGATCACAGCCCAAATGCCTCCAAACCACTCTGCTTGGCCTGTAGGTGTTTAAATGGGGGCAAGATCCTGCCCTCTTGTTTCCCCAGAAAGGTAGTAGGTGAATGCTGTTGACTTGAAAGGGAACAGGTTTATGCCCTGTTTTTGCAGCAGGTGCAAGGGAGTGGTGGTCCTTGTTTCTAAGAACTTGCAAAAGCTGTTAAGTTTAATGTAAGAAAGCTGACTAAATCGGGTATGGAGTGCTATAAACTGTGGTAGAAGTCTTTACCCTAAAAAGCTTGTAGTCCAGACTGTTGGTTTTCAATCATATTCATGAAGCCATTGTAGGCAATCTGCACCTACTCCTTGGTATCCCCTTCAACTGCAACATTGACCAACTCACCAGTTCTTGTGTCTGTGCTGCAGTGTAAGAAAAAAGTTTCAGAGCTATCAGTCTATTAGTCCAAATTCTTGGGAACTCCTAAGATTGTATAAATGTCCTGGTTAAGCTTCTTGGTTGACTTTTCTGCCTCACACATGAACTTCTCTACACACTGAAACTTCAACTTGTAGCCTCTTTAGAGGCATGTCTCTTTTGTGAATGAGCCTAAAGAGAATTTATGAAAATAAATGTTTTGTTGCAGTACTGAAAGAAGAGCTGTAAGAGAAGCTGGAGGTTGACACTGTAGCAACTGCTGCTCTAGGGTGCTGTTCTGGGCTTGGTGCTAACAACGAACAAACACGCTGGTTTTTTGTTTGGGTTTTTTGGGGGGGGTGGGATGCATGGTGTGGGGGGGTGGTGGTGGTGGTGGTTTTTTTTATTGTTCCTTATACCACAGCTGAGGGGATGGCACCTTCTCTGTTCTGCTAAACTCCATCTAGCTTGAGTTGCTGAAAGCCACTGTAGTTTGTAGTTTGGCTGCCTATATGAAATAAATGTGCTGGTCTCAGCCAATTTCCTTACACAGCCCTATGGGTGACAATAATGGTTATTATTTATTTCAGGTTCTTCTGAAGTGGGGTCATGAAGGAGGGTTTGTTCTCTTGGTGCTCTGATTTTATGACCACTTTAAAGGATAAAGGAGGATCAAGTCTTGGGATAAAGCCCTAAGACTGACCTCGATGTCCAGAGCTCCAGCCTGACCTTAAATCCACACAGACAGCAGTTACCAGACACTTTGTGATGTGAGTCTGGGCTCCACTTTTCACCTGACAGAGCAGCAGTTTAGGAATCAGCAGTCTGTTTGCCTTACCCCAATACTAGCTTCTAACACAGGAAAGCTGTTGGCACAGGCATCAGACTGTCACTTTTGTGCCCAAGGGAGGAAAGAGAGGAGTCCTCACCCCATCTTCCTTTTCAGACAGTCTCCAGGAGTTTTGGAAGGAGCTTTTTACAAGCCCTCTTCTATTGTTGGCCAGGAGACAAAGGACGGAGGAGCTGGATTTAAGCATAATGACGTGAGCTCCTCCATGCAGAAAAACCCAGCTGAGAGACCCCCCCTGCTCCACACACACAAAAAAAAAAAGGAAGAAAGGGGGAGAAAATCTTTGAAAATAACTAATTAAAGTTGTTTTAGCCTCTCTCTCTCCCCTCCAAGGGCGCCTAATCTCACAGGGGGCAAAGGGGGAGAGAGGCAAGAGGAACAATGAGAACCATCCCCCCCTTCTCTACACCCCACCTCCTGGTCTCTGAGGTTTTAAAACAAGAGGCCACTTTAAGTTAATGAGCTATCAGCTGACTGGGAGAAGTCTCTAATGAAGCCTGATGTTCACACATTCCCTGGCTTGCTGAATAGGCCTCTGCCAACCCCATAACTGTCAGAAAGTTTCATTCATAAAATCCACATGCTGGGGGTGGGGGTGATGGGGGCAGGGAGGGAGCTGGGTGGAGATGGGAGCGGGGGAGTGGGCTGGAGGTCTCCGTACGGAGCAGTCAGCCCCAGAGCCAAATAGGAGCATGCATGGCTGGGACTGGCAGGCTGGAGGATTCCAGGGACTCAACTCTACTCTCCATTGTCTGGCTAGTAATTAGGAAGATCCTCCAAATGGTTCTGGTGGACATTGAAGTCTGTGGGGATAATTAGTGAAGATTTGGGGGGTGTTCCAGCTGTTATGTCACCAGCTTTGCTAGGACCACAGGGGCAGGTGATGGTGTGATGAAGCCTAGGAGTCCTTCTGGGGCTTTGCTGTGTGGGCCATGCTTTGTTGAGCCTCATGTCTCCTGGCAGGACTTTAGGAGCTATGTTTATGGTGGTCATTGGGGGAAGGAGTGTGGGAACACAGGGAAAATTCTGGAGGAAAAGGTATAACACTGGGGAAGGAAGGAATAGTCATGTTTACTTTAGCAGAAATAAGCTTAGTGGTGGTGGTTTGTGCTGGAGCTAAGACAGTGCACATGCTTTTGGCAAGAGCAAAATGGAAAGATGCAGATACAGGCTCAAAACCTTTTTTCCTCCAAGGGCTGGACTACAGTTTGAGCAGTGAATCAACATGGTAATTGACAGTAATCAAAGGCCACTGTATTCTTGTAGCCTGCAGGTTTTGATATAAGACACTTCCAGATCTTTCCTGCAGTTCTGAACAGCAACGTTAAGCCTAGGTTTCTTTTGGGAGTTCTTGGATCTAACGGCCTAAGCACAGGAATAAGATCTTAAAGCACAGTGGACTTCTCTCTCTCTCTTTGAAACTTGCTTCTCTGGTGTATTTGTTTAATCAGTTAGAAAAAAATAAGGCTGTACAACTCAAGTCAGGAAATGTACTGAAGATGATGGGCCCCCATTTGGTCCCTTCCCAATCCCCAAGCTGGTATGCTGCAGCAGGACCAGGGCATAATCGTTGTGTCACTTAAATTTCAGTTGTACCAAAAGGAACAGTTAAATGAGAGACAGTGTTTGTCTCAGGGAACTCACAGTGTAAATATATGATTCAGATTGAGTGGAAAAAAAACACTGAAGAGTCTCATTCAAAAACCACTGGAATAATAGTAATATGTCTCTTAACTCTGATGAGCTTTGAAATGTGATCATCTGCCTGCTATTACACGTGGTGTCTGAATCCAGGGCTCTGAAGTCAAATCCTATCTGGGACATAACTACAAAGTCAATTTTGTTCATACATTTCTTGTGTATAATATAAAGAGAAAGGGATGGGATTTTGCAAGCTATATTGAGAAATTAGGGGTGAATATTCTTGACACACAGGATGGCACGTGCAGGGGGCATAGGTGTCATTAAGAGCACTGGATTCTAAGTAAAGATGAATGCGTTAAGAAAGCAGCAGCCATTAGAGGCTTCTATGGACTGGAGTACTAAAATATGGCGTTCACTTTTGACTCAATATTTTATTCACTAAAACCTCTGACTTCCCATCTGTTTTGTCCTATCACTGAGATTTCACTAGTGTGGGGAACTGTGTGGTTATATGCATATGGCAGAGGCAGTGCTGGAGGAAACGTAACTGGGATTTGTCAGTAAACTACAAAAGCTGTAGTGTGGTTGAAGAATTGGGAAGTATCTCTCCTTTAACTGCTTATATAGGAATGTGGATTTTCCTTTCGTAGCTGAATTACTGAGATTTGTTGCATTATAACAGTACCTGAACAGTTCACCATCATTATTTGCTGCTATTCCCATTTCAGAGGTGGGGAAATGAAACATAGTTTACGGGTCAAATCCACAAAAAAGCATAAACCTTGCACTGCTTGGTTTCTAGGCTACTTGTTCGCAGTGAAATTCAGACATCCAAGTTAAATATGGGCACATGTAGATGTAGGGAGGCAGTACATGGGAATGGGGAGCTGTGTAAGGTGGGAAGTGTTGAGGTGTGGGGTAGGATGTGTAGTCTGGCAGTTAGGCACTTGCCTCTCACCCAGAAAGCAAGATACCTGTCTTTATGTGAGGTTCATAAATGTATCTCCTTGTTTAGCTCTGCTCTCTCTGTATGAATATGGAACTCAAAACTGGATGCAGGCCATGAATACTAGGCTGTTGAATTTTTCCATGGTAAGGCTTTTTCAGTTGCTTCTGGCGAAGATCTTCCATCTTTTATAAATCATCAGATATTCTGGATGAGGAAGCAGTAGACTTGCACTGTAGGCCAAAGGTATAGAAGTTGCTGGGCTGAAGGGAGGGCAGACTCACAGAAGAGAAGAATCTCTGAGGAATAGCTAGTTGTTTGCATACTACGTAGCAGATAATGGACTCTGCATTTGGTCCTTTCACCTATTCCATGTGCTGAGCGAGGAGCATCTTGGGAATGAAGGCCTGTTCGGTTCTACCCATACCTCACTGAATGCCAGTTCACGTGCATTTTGAGTTGGGCCTGAAGTTGTTTATTTTTGTTGTTGTAGTGCCATTCATTGGATTAGACGCTGACTACTTCTCCGGTTTGGCTTTTTGTCTGCTCTGGCTTTTCTTACTCTGGTTCAGGAGTGCAGCACTAACTAGATCTACCTCAGGTGAAGTCTGCATGGTCTCTAATTGTGTTGGCTTTGATTGTTTTGGTTTTTAGCTCTGCACTATTTCCTGTCATCAGTACTACTTTGGCGGCTGGCGTACAAATTGCTGATGGAGAAGAGGCAAATTCGATATTATTAAATCTCTGGTCATGCCAACTTTTGCCTCTTCAGCACTGGCCTGCCTCTCAGTAGTACCATTGCTCACCCCCAGCATTCCCTTGCCTCTTCCCCCCTCAGCGTTACGTTGCTTTTGCTGGTATCAGTGTTTTCTGGCAAACCCCATAGCAATTTTGTGGAGTGCTGGTTTTCTGTCACTGCTGCTTATGTTTATTTAGCAGCTGAAGGATGGCTGGGCTCTCTGTGGTTGAAGGGCCCTCCTGCATGCTTTAGACCCGCTTGGATGCTCTCAGCCTGATCCAAGGGCTCTACAACAAGGAGCTACCACCATGCCTCTCAGGAAGTTAGGGAAACATCTGCTGAAGGGTTTGTTCCAATCAGGTCAGAGACTTGCTCACACATTTGTAAAGGAGGAAGGGAGCAAACAGACAGTGAGCAGGTTCAGATACAGGATAAGCTCTGCATCTTGTGCTGCATCATGGGTTGTGTTTTCTCTGTACATGAGCCAAGAGGGACCACTTGCTTTACCAGCCTCTCATGTGAGCACTCAACCGACACAAGAGGCTCTGCTCCTTTCCCCTTGGGGGGACACTGGAGGCAAGAGCTCTCAAGGGCTAAGGAAAACAAAACAGTGTTTGCTTAGCTGGAGAGCAGAGTGTGCTCTGCGTAAATTCTACCAGGGCCTGAAAGTGCTTCAGAAATGAAGTGCCTCTGAAATGGGCTCTACAAGATAAATGTAAGGCAGGATGCCATTTTCCTAGCTGATGGGGTGTCCCATTGACTCATTTAAGGGTCAGGTTTTGGTTGCTTGGGGCCTCAGCTCGAGGAAAAATGTCATGAAAGACAATTTTCCCAAGGAAGAAGAGTTTCTCCCATGGTTCTGCCAGTCCTGCCCCTTGTGGACGGCCAGCAAAAGGTTAACCTGTGAGTCCCACTCACCCACTCACAGGACAAAGGCTCTACTTGTGGGAAGGAGAAAAAGGAAAAGGGTATTCTGAAGACCTCTCCATTGGCATGATACAACAACCCATGGATGAGGGAGGGGGTCAGATACATTCTTTGCTCCCAGTGGCCAGATTCAAAGGTTTGGAGGAATGAAAGGTACTTGCTGAATCCTGGGATGTGTTTCAGGTGGAATAGAAAGAATAATCCTTATTTCTGTGGCCCCTTGGTGTCTTACAGATTTTTTTTTTCTCTCTGGACTTGACCCACGAAGAATACAGGTCCTGTTTCTAGCTCTAGGTATCCTTGGTTCAGTCACAGGTGTGCAGGCCAAGGTGGCATATTTCCAGTGTAGTTATTGAAGATGTGGTACCCAGTCTTGCATGTATTTTTGTACCCTGCAGAAACCAAAATGATGAAAATACAGCATTCTTAGTACAGTAAGATCAAAAGACTGCTTCTTGCCACATGCAAATTTCCCACAGCTTTTGTTTCTGCGACTGGGTGACTGCAATTTATCATCTATGTACACAGAAGTGTCTCATCACATACAGGTGGGTTTAACTGCCAGTGTACAGCTCATTGCAGCAGTCAGTTCCCAGACCTCTTTCCCCTCTATAGACATCTTGGTGATGTTCTGGATTTCCAGGAGTACCTTATTTCTCATCAGATATGTTTTTTTCAGTGAACTTAAAACGTATCCGTGCTGGCTGTTGATTATTGGCATCCTGAGTTATTAGTGATCCTTGCAGAAATGGGGATATTGGACTAAGCGTTTTCTCTGTTTGTGGTTTCCTTCCTTTGTGACAGTAGGCCTGATACTACAGTAGAAGCTCAGTTCTGTCATGTAGGAGAGCACATTATAGCACCTCAGTGTTAAATCAATCATCTGAGGTTCCCAGCAATTCAATTTGCTGGGTAGGGGCTGTCATAAAAATGATTGGGCTGAAAAAAACCCAAGCCTCTTTTCTATCCAAACCTCTTTTGTTTTGGTGTATTTTTGAAGCCTGCAGTGGATTTTCTGGACTCATGACGTGAGTTTTTATTATGTGGTGCATTAGAGCCCTTGTGAAAAATAAAACATGTGATGTGGAAAGTCTCTAGTAAAGAGTGACTCAGGAAAGGGAAAACAAAACCCTTCAGTCTAACGAAAGAACAGTCTGTGTGAAAGTAGCTTGGTATTTAATTGGAAATTGCAGTCAGTCTGCAGATGAACAGCCTTGCTGGCATCTGCAGGTGGGTGTTTTGCTTATGCTTTACAGTTCTCCTTCCTGCTTCTGCTTGTGAATGTGTTCTGCCTGTCAGCTCAGAGATGCAGAGATGGCTGCAATTTGTGGCTGTTCTTATTCCAGAAATATCAGCAGTTCCCAATATCACATAAATGAGTGTTGTAAAAGTGTGTTAGTAAGAAACAGACCCTGCAAAAACAGCTTACAGTCCAAAAGGGTGTGACAGCCCTTGTTTTAGAGATGGAGAGAGCCTTTGAAGGTCATTAGAGATCAAGTGATGTGACCAAGATCATGCAGGGCCTTTTGCACTCTAAATTATATCTGGGACTTCTACCTCACAGGTTCAGAGCTCATGAGGGCATTTTAACAGAGAATTTTTAGGACACGCACTGGCATACATTCATTCACAGTAAACGTGATCTGCTGTCTTGGGCCCAACCCCAGATTTGCTTTCATCAAGTCTAATTATGATAATGGTTCATTTAACCTCTCTGCCTCCCCCTAACTTCCCGCTTTAAAGCAAAAGCACTGGCTGAGAAACCTTGGACTGCACAGTTCCATTTTTAGCTTCATCTGACTCATTTGGTCAGGTTAGTTTGTCCTTGACTCAGTTTCCCCACTGTCAAAATAGGACTAATAACACTGTCGTGCTTTTTGAGGAAGGGTTATGAAGATAAATTAGTTTTGGCTGGAGAAGAGTCCTGCAGGGCTAGCAGAATTAGAAGGAGACAAGCGTGCTCTCTGTTGCAAGTATTATCTATCACTTATGTTTCTTACAGCCCTCCTTGACTTTTACTGACTATGTATTCTTTCTCCTCTTGCAAATCACCAGCGTGTATATTGATCAGCAATATCCCTTGCACAGACTAAGGGCCATCTATCCATCAACTTCTTTGCCTTCTCAGAGGCAGATGGTTTTACAGTTATGAGAGTGAAATCCTGGCCCCACCAATGTCAACAAAGCCAGGATCTTATCCCTGGTTTTCCACCACATGAGTGCTTTCTCTTCTGTATGGAGGCTGGCTATGGGGTAGCTACTGCTGTCTTTTTCTAGGGCTCCTCTAAGGAAATACAGTCCCCTCTGAAACACACTAAGATGGTTTCAGATGCAGACAAACTGAGGAGGAGTGAAGGGATGGTTGGGGAGGGAAAGCCAGCCCCACAACAATCTGACTTCTTCTAGAGAGGGTTAAGTACTGAATGCCTCTTACTGGGTCACTTAATGATGGATGGTAGTTAGTGGGGGTGGGGTAAAGCTGACTTCCAGCCCTGCATCACTAAACCGTTCATTAGGAAAAACACACACAATGGAAAATGGCAGAGGGGCTCAAGTGTCCAATTTCTCTCTTGAACTCTCTGAACAGGAGGCTCCAGTCAGGGGAATCCCTGCCACCCTTTCTCCCCCTCCTTCTCTGGCAGTTTCTTTATTAATTAACGGAGTTGGCTGGGGACGGAAACGGAGGACAATAATCAACATAGATGGGTCTGCAGACCTATTTTTAATAATGTGCTTTGCATCTGTCCTAATTGGTATGGAAACAGTGACCTGATTGGAACAACCGGGAGCCTCTTGGGGCCTTTCTTTCTTCTTTCTATCCCTCTGTTTTCTTTTTTGTTTGGTTGAAGTTTGACTTGGTGGGAGTGGAGGGGCCAGTGAGTAAGAAATGTAAAACCTAACCTTAGGGGCTGTTTGCAGGCTGGGGAGCAGAGAGGGGTGACATACTGGGGAACGCACGGGATGTGGGGGCAGGGAGGCCTGGATTGGAAAGTGGTGTAAATGCCTCCAGGGCATGGAATCTGGCTGCTTGGAGGAGCAGAGGCTGAGTGTGGGAAGGAAGAGGCTCTCCTTGTTTAGTTTGATGAGGAATGTGGTGGCTTTTCTGGTGAGCCAAGAAAAGCTCAGGAACAAGAGAAGCACCCCAAAAGCCAGCTGATGGCCAGTCCTTACCCCGCTGTGTAACAAACTTATGTGCAGTGAGAGACAGCTCCTGCCTGTGAGAGATTTTAACCTGAAACAGGCAGTGGGGGAAAATGGATAATGTGAAGTCATAAGGTGGCTTAGGAGCAAAGCGTGGCTGCTCCAGTGCTGCAGAAGCTACCTACCAGACCACAGATGCAGCTGCCACAATAGCTTAGACGTTGCACTGGGGAACCCAGAACAAATGCAGCGTACTAGCACACGCACAGGGACCATGTCTGCATGGGGAGAGGAGAGAAAACTTCGAATATAATTGTGATACGTTCTGCAATGCTGTAATACTTACCTGTTGCAGCTGAGGACATTCTTAGCATTTGCATGGTCATGCAAGGTGCCTGTTGGGGTGGAATCACAGAGGCTGAGCACTACTGAGTGTAAGTAGCAATGTGTCCACAGGTTCTCTCAGCAGAAATGTGCTGTCTTGCGGCTGCCTGGGGAAGTAGTTGAAGAACTGCTTGCTTCTTTCTCCTACCCATTTAAATAGCTAGCAGTAAGCTTCTGCAGGCTGCGCTGTGTTTGTCCAGGCTGTCTTCCAGTGTCTTCACATTCTTTGGAAAGTTGCTCATGACCCTCGAGTGCTTGGAAGAACACCTTTCTCTGTACAGTTGTAGTCTCCAGCAGAGCAACACTGCATGGGAACTGGGAACCTGTTGTCATGAGGAGGGCTGAACTTGTGTGCCCAGGCTAAGGAACTTGTCACCAAGGCAGGAACCATGCTGGATGTTTTTGCATCACAGTCTCCGTGCCAAATTACTGCCTTGCAGCTTTGTTTTCTGTCAAAAGCTTGCATGTACATGCACCATCAAACAAGGTGAAAAAACAAGCCCAAAAACTGAAACTGTGATGAAATGAAAGTGATTTTCATATAAGCTAGGAAAGAAATTGGACATTATTTTAAATAAAGCAAAACACTTGGGTAGATGGATGGACAGAAGGATTGGCTCAAACAGCCTGCCTCATGTCTGCCTCAGAAGTGACTCAACATTTCAACGTTTCCAAGTCTGGCCACCTTTTTGAGTACCACAGCAATTCCTTTTTCCTGTAGCCCAGCTCCTAGAATGAAGCATTATATATATATATATATTTATCATAGCTTGCTTTTGAGGAAGCTTGCTGTTCTTATACTTCCTGTGTAAAACTTAAAGAAATGGTCTCATTGCCCTCAAAAGAATTGGAAACAGAGGCTGAAAACAAGGTCTCTCAAATGTATTGTGTTTAATAATAATAATAATAATAAATCTCTAGTGCTTTTTCTTCAATCTCAGTTTTCTGAGGCCTTGCTCATTAATTTGGGCTACTTCAGCAGCCATGGCGACATTGCTGAATTCAGGCTCTGTTTATGGATGGCAAGTCTGGGCATCCGTGGAATATATAATCCTGCTTAGAAAGAGGAAGAAAATAAAGAAAGGAAATGCAGGGGGAGCAGGCAGCGAGCTCCTGCCACCGTGATGTGTGAGAAGTTGGCCAGGTCCCATGTAAATCAAGGACAAAGTTGACTAATTTCCTGGGTCGGTCATGGTGAAAATATCACATTTCATGGTTTGTTGCCGATTCATAGAAAAATCCTATTAAAACCGGGCAGATTACTTATACAGTTTAAACAAATGATGATCAAAGATTGTAACATGTTCTGTGAAGAATGAAAAGGAATAGAAATCTATGTGCATCTGCTGAAATGGGGCCAGGTGGGCGTTTGCATGCAAACTTGCTGCTTGGGCACGGCGAGAAGCGGGGGTGGGGGTACAGCCGGTTTGGGGAACCCCGGCCCGCTCCGGCCGGGAGCAGCGCCGGTCCCGGGCGGCAGGGGCGGCGGGGCCGGGCCCGCGGCCAGCAGGGGGCGCCGCAGGCTGCGTTTTGCAGGGGCGGCCGGGGCTGGCGGGCCGGGCGCCGGCTCCGCCGGGGAGTGCGCGCTCCCCGCTTCGCCCCGAACCCCACGGGGCTGTGATCCCCTGCTACACGCTGCCTCATGCCCAGGCTGCTCGGGAGGAAACGCCTAACCCCAAACCCCACGCAGCTTAGGGTGTGAGATAAAAACGGGTATGAGTCTCTACAAGACAAGGACTAAACTAGCAGTAAGCCAGACTGCTATTGATCCCTGCATAGATCTGTCTTCTAACGCCTCATCACAGTGAAATGTGTGAAACCTTCTCAAGACCTTCACAAGGTGTCAAACGCAACAACTGTACGCTGAAGAAGAGAATACAGAGGCACGAACCTGTGTTTTTGTTGGAAAGAGAAGTGGTTTTGTGATCGCTAAAATGGAGGTGAAATGGGTTAACAGAAATGCATCTCCAAAAAAACCCAGTACAATTTTGGCAAATACAACAAAACGATTGGCAAGAGCTCCGTATTTATGCTGGGGACAGGAAAAGTCAGATTTTGGGTGGTTTGGGTTTTCTTAAGGCAGATTTCCATATTTCACTGTGAAATTGCCATAGCAGATCAGGCAGAATTTGGTCATTTCCTGTGCACTGCTGAGCATCCTGTCTCAAATAGTAATCCCCATGAACCCTACTGTAGTGTTGCTCATAGCCCACATGGCTTGCAAATAAAGCTTAGATCGTCAAATCTGCAGACATCACCACTCATTTTTACTTCTTCAGTCTAAATGTACTGAAGCACTACAGCACTGGAGCTCCTGTCGCAAGGCTTGCTTTGTGTACCTGCCTATCCAAAGTGTTCTGCCAAAGCTTTTCCAAACACTGGTGTCTGATACAGTAGGCAGGACTCGATGATCTTAAAGGTCCTTTATAACCTGAATGATTCTATGGTAGCATGGGAATTCAGTTGTGTGTGAAATTTTGGGGTGAGGTGTATGAATTTATTAATACTGGCTCTTCTCGTTTATCTATGGATCTAGGAAAATGTATCAATAAACCTGTCTCTTCATGGCCTTCAACCCCAGATCCAAACCCTAATGCCATCTCTAACCCTAGAGTTGTTCGGAGCCTAGGTATCCTATGGCTTCCTAATAACTCAACACAACGTATTTAAATGTTCTAGCAGCTGTACTCAATTTTTCTTGAAGGACCAGACAAAACTAAGCACCAAACCCTCCCATCGTGAATCCTGAGGACAGGCCAAGCCGTAACCTTACTGACCATTGTAACACAGGGTTTGAGTGCTGCCCAGAAATTAAATACAAAGTGTTTGTGACTATCATCAGTCTTTTATTTTCTCATGGAGGGTGTGGGAGAATTTCTGCGATGGAAATATGATGCTGCAGAGCTTCCTGTCCCACACCCTAAATGTGAGCTACTCACAGCATCATTTACAGCTGAAGAACCTGTTGATCTCTGAACACTGACTATGAAAAATTCAAATCCACTGAGGCCAGCTGCAATCCTACCGCAGGGTGGACATAATTAATCAGTAAACCTGACTGCACAGAACTGTATGCTAAATCTTAGTTGTAGTCCTCACTTTATTCCTGGCACGGGTGATGGCCTAGAAATTCAGTTATGTCCAAAAGTTAATCGGAAGATGTTTAAATATGCTGATACTGATTTTACCACTTATCTTACCTCAAGCAATGATGCCATTCCAGCTCCAGCGTTGATCATGGCTCAGTAACCCCATTCTGTCTGACAATTAAAAATGATACATTTTAATCTACTTATCCCTGAGCAGGTTTGGCAGAATTGAGCCACAAAAATTGTTTAGCAGAGCCTCATTTCTAGAATGCTAAGCTAGAGCCTAATGGTAATCCTAACCCTGCCTTGACCTCTGCCCAGACAGTTGCCATCAGTGGAAAATTAAGAATAAATATTTGACTGTAGCAACACCAACTTTCTTCCAGTTTTGTGAGTTTTAAAGATTTAGACAATTAATTTGCCCCTCTAATCTCTTTTGTTCCAGACTCCATCCCCAACTCTAATCCTACTTTTGACCACAGCTTAGAAACCCGGAATTTGGCATTTTCAGACCTTGGCTTTCCTCTACAGGTCTGACAGAGGTCAGGAATAAATTTGACTCTTCAGATCCTGCTGTCACTGATTTTAACTCAAATCCCAAACGTACAGCATCGTACACTATACTCTCATTGCCACCAGACAATGTGAATCTACTTGTGCTAGCCTTATCTTACCTTGCAGAATTCAGCAAATATCCAGCGCTCTGTCCACATCTCTTTAATCCCACTCCTAACAAAACCACCAGCCTTTACTACAGACCAAACATTTTTTTCCCCTTGCTTCAAAATTAGGAATAAGACATCTGAGTCTACTGACACCAGACTGCTGTGTTTGTATGGTCAAGGGAGAGCCTTGCACCTGAGATATGACCCTACTTAACCCAAGCTGTCTGAGTGGCTTTGCTATGGATAATCTGTGTATTCAGTGATTTGGCTACAGAGAACTGAAAATTCAGCCTTCCAAAAATAAGTGATCTTGGCCCTTGGGTGGTGAACAAGTAATGTAATTTCTTTGTATTCAAGGGGAGTGATACTGATTTATGCCAGCTGATAGATATGATCTGGTACATACAGATATTTATGATGGAAAGTGCCTAATGATGCTTCAGCAAGGGCTGAAGGATCCTTGTGCTTTTATACCAGACTGCATAGAGCCTTGCTGAGTAAAAGTCAAGACTGATCTATAACCAGTATGTGCTGTTGGCTATATATCTGTGCCTCTGTTAGGCTTGTCTATGCTTTATTTTGGCCAGAGGTCATAAGCCAGTATGTGGGAATAGCATCTGGAGAACGTGTTGGGAGTTATGGTGGTTGGAGGAGTTGAAGGAATGACTGCAAGTCTCACTATTTTTAATTCAATATAAAATATAGTGGCATTGGCATATCTGATCATGACCTGTTCGGGTGCTGCTAGTTGTTTTGTGACATGAATGACCTTAGCAAGGGACTTGGGACACTGGAGTTAGAGTTTACAGAGGAGGACTACTGTCAGGTTTTGTGATTAAATGTCATATTTCTTGACAAAATGCCACCCAATATGCATGAAATTTTGTAATCATCTTGTTTGGACCAAACAGCTGAACTAAGAAACTGAAGTGGATGTTAATTTGCTTGTTCGCTTTTGGGGAGTGAAATGCCTTCAACTTTGTTTTCAAGTAGGAGTCAGGCTTGAGTTGAGGAGGCTGCTGGGTGCCAGTGTGTTCTGAACAGGGTAACCCTGTGAGCAGCTGGTGTTACTGGAAGGTAAAATAAAGGCAAATGCACGTTACGTTGGAGAGCAAGTAAAAGCCGCAGAGAACTCTTCCTGCCTGATACTATGAATGATGCCTTAGTGTAACAAAGCAGTCTTCAAAGGCTTGTGCTTATGCAGTGCTTAGAGAACATGATAAGGACATCTCACTTGGTGTAGCCAACTCGCCACCATGGCTGTTTTGATCCAACATTTTGTAGTCTTAGCATCGTGTTCATTTCACGTTAATGGTGAGTAAAGCTGATTAGCTGCTGTTTTAACCGCAGGTAACTTGTTGTTATTGGCAGGAAACATGTTTCATCTGCATAACAGTTTCATGTGAGCAGTGGGGAACATTTTCTATTAGCGTTTGTTGATGTGAAACGTGTTTCTTAGTGGAATTATGTTTGGGACTGGAAGAGAACTTGATTTTCATCCTTAACGCCAACTAGAAAAACTGAGTCATGAAAAGGAACTTTTTGCTTCTTCTTAGCAAAGGTATTTTCAATATTGCTTCTGATGTATCAGAGATCAGTCTCTATCCTGCTATTTGCTATACACAAGCGGTTCTGTTCTTTTTAATGTTTTATTTACTGTAATGACACCTACCAGAACTCTATGCAGCCAGAAGTGTGAGTTTTGAAAGTGATAGAATAGTTAACACTTGCTTTATTAAGAAGTATTTGGCTTCTTGTATTTGCTCATGCTTTCCAGATGGTGAAGCCTTGTACAGAGCTGTGTATGTTTTATAAGAAGCTATGTTTGGGTCAGTATGTGTCATATAAAAACTTACTACGTTACCATTATAGTGCCTGTCATTCTGAAGGGTCTCAAAGCATATAGTCATCCTGAGTTATGAGAATAAATGCAGTTGCAGAATCATAGAATAGTTTGGGTCAGAAGACACCTTAAAGATTGTCTAGTTCCAACCCTCCCTGCTATGGGCAGGGACACCATCCACTAGACCAGGTTGCTCAGAGCCACATCCAACCTGGATTATATGACTGTGTCATCAGTAAATACTGAGAGACTCTTCTTAAGAAATGTAGCTTCTGCCGGCCTAGAAGGTGGAAGTTACTTAAGAGAGTGCATCAGAATTAGCTAAACGTTTTAGTGAGCAAGCAGAGAATTCCCTATTTGTTATAAGTCAGAAAAGGAATTTAGGAAGGCAGTTGCCTTGCAACTTAATCATTCTAAATAAAGTCTTTGCTTGCCCCAAGCTATAAAAATTATGTAAGGGCACTGCTTAAATTCTTATTTGGTGGAGGTGGCCTCTTGATTCATGGCAATCCAGAAGCTGAATTGTTTCCAGGTATTCATTTACCCTGGGGTACCTTCTTGTGCTTAAGTGCAGTGACAAAACACAGTCCCAGAGAGCTTTGAGTCCAAGTGTGGCTTGGGGTCAATAACCTATTTCTGACTTAAATCAGGGGCACTCCCACCACATTCACTGCTGCAAGCGTCACCTACTCGTATTTATTACTCATATTGCTGGAATGCCAAGGATCCATATTACCTACGAAGGCATCGCTGTGCTAGGCAACACATGAAAGCAGAACAAACAAAAGATGATTCCTTGTTTCAAAGCTTTAGGTGTCTAAGAAGGTTATGACCTGATCGGAAGATTATAACTGACACCAGAGAACCCAGTGCTTTTGCTTCTGATTGAACTCAGTTTAAAAAACCAAAACCAAACGACAAAACCAAAAACCAACCAACCAACCAAAAAACCACCTCCAAAACCAACAAAAAAAACCCCCAATCCAAACAACAAAAAAAATAAAACAGGCCAAAGCACAGTTGCACTCAACTTATTTGGAGAGAGGGAAGAGTTAAAAAATAAAAACACATGGAAAAAACTAAAATCATCTTCTCTTCAAATGGGTCCCAAGTGTATGAGGAGGAAAGAGGAGAGAGGAGAGGAGAAGCAAAACAAAGCAAAGAGAATCTGAAGCGCGGACAGCCTTGTTTTGCCATCATTTTTCCAAGATATGCTGGAGACTCTTTTATACATTAGCACAGCATTTGGGAATGAATATTTGTTCAGGGAGATATGACTCACCCATAGCAGAGCAGTGAAATATAGGGTATTTTGCTTGTTGGCAGCAGATTTCTGGCCGTCTACGTTTTTATTAGTGCAGGTTTTCTATATGAGTATAGCTATTTATCTAGCAAGCAGGGCCAGCAGATAGAAAGTTGAAGAGAAAGCCAGCACAGTCCTAAGCTATGTTCATAGATAAAAACCCTTAAGGCAAAATATCTACAGGATTGGGCCATGTGCCTGAATTAGGGGAAATGCTGTTACATTTTCCCAGTCACATCAATATCCTGCAGTTCTTGCACTTCCACAAACACAATTTAAAATGCAGCTGATATAATGCCATACTGAGGATGTGTTGTCAGCTGCCAGTATTCAGTCTTGGATCTTTTAATTCATGAGCTAGAAGATGGAGCTTTTTAGTAGAGGTTGTAACAGGCTGATGACCTTTAGTGTTTTGCCCAGTTACCACCAGAGGCGGTCAGACAGACCCAAAGGGCTTTGAATTACACCAGCATGTGGAGTTTACTGGTCTGATCTGACTGCATGGTGGTGACAGTGGAGGTGAAAGAATCCAAATACGCAGCCTGATTCTCTAGAGTAATAATTTGGGAGTGATTGTTGGGATTAAGCCATACACTAGGATGTTCTCTGATAGTGGGAATTTTGTTTGAGTATAAACTGGATCAGACCTGTGAGACCTGATCTTTAATTTATAATACTTGGCGTGTGGCAAATGCTCTGAGGTAACCAGACCCTTTACTAGAGAGGGAAGCAAAGACAAAGGTTACCAAGTGAAACAGCAGAGTCAGAAACCAAGTAGGACCCTCATTTCCAAGTTTATTCCCTAAACTCTTGATGTTTTGCTTGAATAGTTGCTGAAAGCAGAGTAGAAAAGGCAATCTTTGCTCTAGAGATTCAGAAAGGAAGTGTAAGATAAAAGATAAAGACTACCATTGATAAGGATGAGACACCACGGCTTGGGGAATGTATGGAGATTTTCTTAAGTAGCCTTAGCTGTATAACCAAATGGAAATAAGTTTTTTGAAAAATGTCATTATAAAGGACTTTACAGGTGAGCTTTTGATGGAGACCAATGAAACAACCTAGGGGCATTTTATAAGGAGCTCTGTTGTTTCATAAAGGGCATCTGAGGAAGAGGCACAAGGGCACTGATTTGAAGATCCAGCAATTACCATTGGGTGTGGGAGTGTTAAAGAAACAAGAAGCACTGGGAAGGTACAAAGAGAGGGCGGCTGTGCTGACAGGTAGGCTGGGAAGGTCAACTGTGCAGTAACATAGCAGAAGGGCACAGCAAGTTTCCAGGCCAGGAAGACAATGGCTATAAAGCTTAGTGGTTATGTGGACTACTTAGTTATATTTCTGTCTTGGATCATCTAGAGGCTCTGCCTGTATACTCTGTTTTTAGCTCCTCCTATAATTTGGTGTGACCTAAATATGATCTGCATAGGCAAGAGCTTGAAATTGCAGCCAAACTGCTATTGAAGTCAACTAAGTTAGGGTTAGAGTGATCTTAAAAGGCCACTCCGTAGAAGCACTTCTAGTCGGGGTTAAAAGCATACTAGTAAGCACGTAAACATGCAGCATCTTGGGTTCCACTATGTTTTGATATACTACAGTTCTGAAGCTGGTTCTAGCATGTTCGGTGTATAACTTCTGGCTAGGCTACAGAGTGTAGGGGAAGCATGGTTGGTATGCCCAGATTGGGGAGATACTGGTTTCTGAACAAGTCCACTGGGGCTACCATCATGTGCAGCAATAGCAGAGCAATAATAATTTGCAAAGCAGTTTGGGATCTTTTGACAGAACAGTGCAGTAGTATAATTGTACATCTGTATTGTTTTGATATTTTTACCATTATCACCAGCCTTGTTCTAATTTTACAAGCATTATAAAGCATTCTCCTTAACGCTGGCACAAATACAGAGCCATTCCTACCAGCCCAGACTCGCTTCCATGCAGCTTGTCCTGTAACTAAAAGTAAGGTTGTTTTGAAGCATGCAGAATTCCAGAAAGAAACAGAAATACCAGCCTTTGTATTATCAGGATGAGATCAAATAAATAAGTATATGTATATGAGTCAAATATATAGATACGTTTATGTATGGGGGGATTCAAAGTATCTTTGTGTTTTGCAATACGGCAGTCTGTGTGGTTCACTCCACAAGGTATTAAATAGCAAATAAATAGGCTTTTAGCACCTGAAGGTGGTTTTTCTTGTATTTTGGTACAGTTCTTTTTTATTTATATTCCCTATTTTAAGATTTATTTTTGGAACAGGATTTGTATTGTTTAGAAACTCAGACACAGATTCTTTAACAAACAGACCTGTTCTGAAACATCATGTCACTGTTATATATTTATTGGCTCTAATCCTGAAAAGATTATTTTTTTTTAAATGTGTTCAGCTTGATTTCAGAATAATTGCCTAGATGTATAAAATACAGAAATAAATCTGTACATATCCAGAGCCCTTACTAATCAATATAACTGTTCTTTTGGACTTGTTTTCTTCACATCTATTTCCAGGGTTGTAAGTATGGGGTATTTTGGTTTGAAGTATCCTATGTGTATTCTGCAGTAAAAGGATTTATCTTATGAGATTAAAGTTGTGGCAGTAATGGCAATTATGGTATTAATGGGTGATTTTTTTCAATGGCAGCTTTCATTCACATCTAAAGCACTTCTGACATTGCTTGATCATTGAAATTCAGCTTTCTTTGGGTAGAACAAACCAGCTATATACCAGTGCACACCAATACAGAAACAACACAGAAATTTAACAGCAGGCAATAAAACATACCAAAGCTAGTGAATCATTCAGACCTACTTAAGTGGCTGGCTAGCATGGTTTGTGCTGAAGTGTGAAGAATCCAATTCTCCAACATCATGATCCTTGTGCAGTGTCCAAGGTCCGTAAAGCCCACAGATGGTCAAGTTTGCCATTGCAGATCAGAGCCCACAAGTTTTGTCATGGTTGTTTGGAACTGAGGCTTATGTAGAATGGAGGCTGGTTTTGTGTTTAAGTCATTTGAAGGGACTTAGAAGGACTGTTCTGTCTCCTGGACAAAAAAATGTGTTTATCTCATGGTCATTTCATAATATGGGAGATTTATACTGCCTTGTATCAGAAGGGACAACGGAGGGAATTGTGGACTTGATTCTCATTGAAGTTAGCTTGCTATTAATGTTAAACAGATGTGTAATGTCTTTTTGAACATAAATGAGAGTAATCATGGGCTTATATGACTTTTCTGACTTGGGGTGCCTAGCACATGTATGTGTGATAGTTATTTCATCGCTGCTGTTTAAGACCCTGGAACAGAAACTGAGTGAGACACCATGTCCGATCCAAATACAGAAGTCTGTGGAAGGATTCCTACTGACACCCCAGGGTGTCCAAGCCAGGCCTCCTTTGTTATTGTAGCATTTGCATTTTTGCTCTCAGACTCATGAGATTTGGTTTTTGGTTTTGTTTTCTCTTTATGCAAGATCTTTTCCTGACTGCTTCTGTCCTGGTTTTCTCCATTCTTATTCTAGCAGTTTTCAGTAGTCTTGGTAGCCTGTTTCTTGTTTTCTGTCGTAGATGTCTGATTCAGGGGGACAGACTTTGTGCACTGCAGCAGGGCTGGTGGCAAGTCTCCGGCTTTCTTAGTTTAAGGTTAGAAAGAGAACCCTTTGGTGGAGGGGAAGAACCACGGCATTGAAAGGTAGTTTTATGTCAGAAGGAAGTGAGTATTCTCCTCTCAGCAACCCTAGCATCTAGTAAAGTCAGAGGAAATTACTCTGCATGTATGTGCAGGTCAGAGCCTGGGCCTTTTACAGTAAGATTTGCCTAGGAAACAGTCTTTAACTTCAGGTGAGTATCTGAAATGGGAACGTTGTTCTACTTGAAGAGATTGTAAGTGAAGAGATGTGAGTGCCTTTGGGAGAACTCTCATCGGGGTGTACCAGTGATTGTGCAGGCACACTAGTGCCCGCTGTGTCTGTGAAAATGGATACATCAATGGTGACGCTACAGTCTGTGAGCTCTGTGTGGCTGAGTGTGAGAGCATGTGTACCTGCCTCTGTGACACTGGGACTGAGTACCCGTGTGGGGGCTTGTCAATGTGACTGTGTGTGGTGCGCAACATGCAAATGCTAGGCCTGTCTGGTGTATCTATGTTGGTGCGCAAACATGTAAGCAAGCATGTATGTGAATGTGTATGTTGCCATGGGTGAGAACGTAGCCATGAATGCGTATGTGAGCATGAGTGTAAGTAGCTGTAGGTGCAGAACATATGAATAAATGAATGTGAATGAATGTATATGTTAACGGGTGGTCTTAGAGGGAGAGATGCTGTTCCAGACATGGCCTCTGCTCTGTCTTGTCCATTTCTGTACACATATTAGTTGTAAAGATGAAAAGCGCCCCAGCTTGGCTTTAGCCTGGGCATCACCCCTGAGTGCACAGTTGCTATGCCAGCTCAGTGTGTTTGTGTGCTCTTGTGAGAGAGTTGGTAATTGTGAGTGCTCCCTAAGAGAATCTCTGGGGCCAGGGGATACAATAGGCAAGGGTCTAGGGTCTGAAACTGTAGACTTTAATAAAGCCACTGACAGCAAATAAGAGCCTGACATGTGAGTCACATTACTGACAACAAGGGCTGCTTTGTAGTCCCATCTGCACCCCGATCGGGTCCCGTACAGTAACTGAAAGGACAGAACAAACTGCTGCTGCCTTCAATAAATACAACAGTGCCACAAAGGCAGCTGAACAGACCAACTTTGTGTGGCTTTGCTGCAGCTGAACTGCTCTCCTAGCTCTCTTCCTCGCCTCCCCCAACAGTGGAAATGACTGATGTTACCCTGTAAGGGTTGCTTGAGAGCCCTGGCTATGTGCTTGGCCCTATGGCAGTCATTACATGCAGCCCTGGAACATCTCTCTTCCCTGTCACCCCCTGTGCTCCCATCCGGCGCAGCCTTTCCCCTTCTCTGACTGCAAGGACTGGGAGAGCCCCAGAGCCTTTGCCTTGTGAGCCATGTTCCTTGGACCTTCTGCCCTCACCTGGGCTAGCCAGCACTGGGAGCTTAGCAAAGCCTTACATCAGGCTATGAGCACCGTTACTTGAAATGTCTGTTGTTGGACTCTCACTGGAGTGGTTGTGATGAAAATGTTGGACTTCCCAGCACAGTGACTTGAAGGCCTTTCAGACCCTTAGTGGTTGGTCGCATCCATAGCCCAGGTAGCATCAGGGGATGACAGTGTTTGCTATTTATCCGGATGTCACCTAGTAGAGTCAGAAGCATTTTTTCCCTGGCTGCCCTCAGAGCCTCTTGCTCTTCCCTCCCTCTGGGCCTCTCTTCTTTGGCTTGGAGATTTTCCCAGTGAAGCACTTTCACATGGGGGAAAAAAAGCCGTGCAGATCGATCCCCCTTCAATGGGAATTTGTGCCACTGTCATGTCTTTCTCAGTTTCTCAGTGCTTTTCTGACCAGTTTTGTTGGGGTTTTTTGTAGTCTTTTTTTTTTTTTTTTTTTGTCCCTTTAGCCCTAGAGAAAGGGTCCTTGCTGGACCCGACAGCATGTTCTGTCAGGTATTGAAAGAGTGGTATAAACCCTGGGAAAGATCACTAGGTTATAAATCAAAATAGAAGCCTGTGGTTGACAAAGAGGTGATGCTAAGTATCAGGATAGTATCTGTGACAGTGCAGGTGTGCCTGTGTTGTCTATCCTAGCATGCAGCCTGTCAGCCCACCTAGCAAAAGTCTGAGTTCTTGTCTGCCTGAAAAAAGGAACATCAGACTCAGCAGTTTATGCCCAGCAGAAACTCTTGTTTCCTTCTGTGTTATGTAGTGCACACAGAACTGTGTTCCCTGGAGGTTAGGATACATCCCATGTGGGACCTGTACCATTTGCCCTGAGCTTCTGTAGTGTGCAATAGAGCCTGTAGCCTGCCCTGTCAGTGTACATGTACAGAGTCTAATTGACGGTGTCTTCAGCCAAGATGATCTCAGCCATAGTGATTTGTTCATAAGATGTAAGCCTTACCTACCTTAAAGGTCAGATTTTCATCTGTCAACTAGTATACTGCAGATTATAGGAACAGAGCATGCTACAGGTGAGATGCAGCAGCTCTTTCCTTGGGAAGGAGATCAGAAATCGGGAGCAGATGAACCCAGTTTCTGAGCATCTTTAGGAAATCCTGCAAGATGGTCTTCTGTAAGAAAAAAACTCCTTGTGATTTCACATCCCTTTCTGTTCAAACAACCACTCCAAATAACATCAAGCGAAGTACAGACCAGCATAGAACAAATCAACAAGCAGTGAGAAGCAATACATCATACAGGGATGTATGCAGAAGAGAGAGATTTCACTGGTGTCAAATAAAAAGTGCCCAGCTGCTATAGTGGTAGGCATTGATAGGTGATATTTATAGGAGCAACTTGCGATGCTGTTTTGAATAACACTTGATATTTCTGATAGTTTAATGTGTAGAATTTCTGCTAGAAATTCCTATTCTGTCTCTATTAATAATATATGTAAGGTTAAATACCACTGTTTTGAAATAACCTACTTAGCTGAGAAGCAGCACCAGAAACCTTAAGTCCTGTAGCACCTGTGTTTTCAGGGAAACGTCTGGAATTTTTGAAAAGAAATTTAGAGCATTTTATGTCACTGTTAAAAAGGAATGCAGATTCCCCAAATCCTATTCTGGTGCTTTGATCACATAACAAGCTTCCTTTTTGCTTTGCTGTCCAGGCTAATACCTGGACAGGGCAAGGCCAAAGAACATGCATTCAGTCATCGTATCTGATGGTGGATGTCAGTCCCCTCAGTCCTCATCTGTGCTGACTGTAGAGGCTTCAGCAGAGGTGGCACAGCTGGCTGAAGTGGAAAATGATTATCAAGCATGGAGTCTACTGCCACAGCACCTGTGCCTCCCTCTGGAGCAGCTCCATCTCTTGAACAGGCAGGACCTCATGGATCCCATTTCTAGTAGCTTGATGCCTCAAGAGAAGAAGTGTTTCCTAGAAGGATATGGAAGGATAGAGCCCTGAAGAACAGGAACCTCCTGCTGTCATGTGGTAGAGAGAGAGAAGAAAGGGATCTGTGTGCAAGTCTGGCCCAGCTTTTATGTTTTCTTGTATTTACATTGTTTCTGTTTAAAAAGATGCTGTCATAACTGGGGGGAAATTATGTAGTTTCAATACCTTATGAAGCAATAGCCTTAGGGTGCCTTATGGGAGTGGATATCCTTCCTCACAACCCTAGAATGCAAAGGCTTTGTATTTAAGGAAGCCATTTTAAAATTACAGATAGTTCCTGGACCGCATGTTATAGTATGCCTGTTAAAGCACAGATACCACACAAATGAGGATGAAGCAAGTGAGAGCAGCTGAAGAGAAGAGCAGTGGCTAGGCAGAAACCTAGTGGTGACCCTGGCTAGCAAGACTGGCGAGGAAAGGAGGAATGGGTGGGAGAAGCAGGCTGTGGTGGCTGTGTGGCAGCACATCCTATAGGTCAGCTGCAATCCGGTGCCACCTTACTACCTTGGAGAGCAGAGGACAGAGTCCTGAGACTTGGCACAGGCATGCTAGATTGTGTGTCACTGCAGGCAGTAGGAAGCAGCTTGCTGCCCCAGCTGTTCCTGCACCAGGAAATCAGAGAGGAGAGCTTTAAATTCTTCTTGCTGTTCTTTGAGAAAGGTGCAGTTGGTAATTATTTGAACTCATGTTTTTCTTTCCATTTCTTTCTTTTCTCCCTTCATTGAAGAACTGGATAGTTAGGTCATTTGAGTTGTCATTCGTGGAGAAGCATAGCTCATTGAGTGCCCAAGTAGTTTAGTTTAATTTTTCCAGGTTTCTGAGTGGGTTCTCAAAGTGGTCTTTACTAATGACCCCTAAAAATTGAACCTGGTTCTATATGTTTTAAGCAAAGCCTGGCAGAAGGACTACAATAAAATGCAATGAAAAGCCAAATGCAGGGAAAAAAAAAAACCAAAAACCAAAAAACAAACCAAAAAACAACCAATCCCCCAGAAAACCTTAAGGTCAACAAAACTTTGGAAAAGAAAAGACTATGGAAGGCATTGGAAATTACTTTTACGCTTTCCCATGATAAAGCTGAAGCCTTATTCAGTTCTTCTGTCTGGAATATCTTGAATGGAGAGAAGAACTAGGGACTGCAGTGGTAGCCCATGAAGCATGTGATGTCTTACTTGGCCTGTATGGCCTCATCTAGCATATAAGAAAGGGGAGAAGACGACAGGATAGTCATATTCAGGTTGCCAACTTAAAGATGAGCATACCAGCTTCATCACTCTCTTCCCGTGCCCCGCCAAGAAATGCTTATTTGCATACTAAAGACTCTGTAAATAATTGGTGCTACAGATACCTGAGGCTGAAAGTTGTCTGAGTGGAATTTCATGTCCAGACTCCACTGACTTCTAGGAGAAGGTAGAGACCAACTCCTGCAAGCCTCCCTTCAAGCCACAGGCTGGGCTGTCATGCTGAAGCTCCAGAGCATGCACTGAAGTTGGGAACCTCCTGTCAGCGCTTGGCAGCTCTTCTGTTGTTCTTGCTTTGTGGTCTTAGTTTTTGCAGACCCTAGCCAGATCTTGGAGATTTGAGAGGTAAAAGAAACTCAGCCTCAGAAAATCTCAGATCCTTAGCAGTTCTGACCAAATAAATTTGTTCCTTATGGTTGAGGTCCAGTCCTTTTCAAGATAGTTTGAAGACCTAAATAGGTGCAAGAGGCTTTGGGAATGGGGAAAAGAGGTAACCTTCTGGGAAAGAGAGTTCAGTCCTAAACTGTCAGCCATTAAAATAAAGAGACTTTTGCCAGCTGAACAGGAGAAGCTACTTCCAATAAAACCAATCAAAAGCAATTTCCCTGCTGAAAGGTGGCCTACCTGAGACAGAGCAGCCCGCACCAGCTGCACGCTGCTGCTGTCAGCCTTGGCCGGGTCTGTCAATTAGGGGAACACAGAGCAATCTGTGAGTGCTGAAAGGGATCCCTTCAGAGCCCTCCGCGGCTGAGAGACAGGGCCATTGTCTGCATGCATGTCTCACATAGTTTCAGAGTCCTGATAAGCAGGCATGCCATGAAAAACTGCATTATATGGTGAGCTCAGGAATACTTTGGCTGGGGGCAGATGAGATGGAGGGGGGGGAGAGGAGGTAACACTGCACCTTTGCATTGTGGGAGGTGGGACAATGAAAGACGTCGCGTTTGGTGGTCCCCCAATATAACCACCTTTCTCACAAACTCTTGTTGAATGATGAAGTCGTCGTTTCCTCTGCTTTCCCTCCTCCCCTCCATCCTTGTCCTTTCTTCTGGAGTACAGAAATCAGCTGGGAAATGACTGCAGCACTAAGATGACAAACAGCTTAACCACCTTCAACTGCCACCTTGCCACATGTTGAAAGTCCTTTTTCCTAGGAATCTGGGACCACCAGGATCTATATGTCTGTGATTAGGGAAGAAGGAAGGCTTCAGATTTACACACATGTGTTGTGGAGACCATAGAGTAGGAAGGTAGGCACAGCACCTAGAGGAAGGAATGAGTGGGATTCCCTCAGCAGCTGCTTACCAACGTTTGCTTTCATCTTCCTCACATTACAGCCTGGTACCTGGATCCCTTGGTACATATGGACCCTGCATGCTTCCTAGCTGCCAGCCCAGAAGGGCTTGTGCTTTCAGCTGGGCACATCCTAGTCTACAGCAAGATGTTCTCTTCAGCTCGACTGCTTGAGCTTGGGAGTACACAAATGTGTTAGTACATGCTAAAATGTCAACATTACAAAGCAAATAAAACCAAAGTCTTATGTTGCTTTTATGTTACCTTTCTAGGCCATTTTGCATAGAAAGAAGAGCAGAACTTTCTTTGAAATAAAATATCCACTATGTAATGTTAGTTTCCCATATGCTTGGAGGATATAGAAGCTGTACACTGATAGGGAGCAAGGGAATGTGTACATCGGAGCAAGAAAATCTGTTACTGATGCTGTAGTGTATAGTTGGGAAGAACCAATGTTGTGGTAACAGGGCAACAAATGCCACCATCCAGAACAGGAAGGATGGGCTGGCTGCAAGTCACCTTTCCTAACACTTTTCCTTTCCCCTTCTGGCTGGGTACTCTGTTTTCTGCACTCACTGAAGTTGATAATCTTCATGTTTAATTTTCGTTCAAGGCATTCTAGATGATCTTCATTCAGAGTTTGAGCCAAAGCTTGTTGTAGACTTTTAACTGTCACAGATATATTGGACCAAAGCCATTTCTGATAAGTTGGTTAAATTCTGTGGACCTACCAAGGGACAAGTCTGCAAGTCTGGCCCGTACACTTCAGCTTTTACATCCATTTTTTTTGCAGTGCAGTGGGCTGCCAAAGAGAGGTTTGGATTTCTGATCACTCAGTCCTTAGTCTTCAGCAGATATACCCTTGTCAGGCTTTAGTGATTTGCCTGCAGCTCACCCAGTGTACAGTGACACTCCAGGAGATGGCAGCTCCTAGTTTTTCCCAGTTGGGGGATGTGCCTTGGCTCAGCACATTTGATAAGGAAAATTAATGAATTTGTTATTGGATGGAAGCTCCTCTTTCGTATCTGACTTGCTGAGGCCCATGGAAACCCATCTTTCTTCTCATGTTAAATAAAGCTCCCACCATGGATGCCAAATTCTACTGTCTATCCTCACACTCTTGACTGCACGCTTGCACCATACTTGCCAGTCCTGGGTAAGTTTGTAGTGCTGACATATAATATTTGACCTTTTTTTTTTTTTGCTTTGTTTGATTCTTGTATTTACCCTTTATTTTATTTCCTTCTGTTAGGTATGCATACTTAAATTGACCAGAGAGACTAGCTTTGCTTTGTTCTCTGTTCCTCAGTTCTCCAAGCTGGAGACCTCACTAATGTTCACATTAGTCTCCTAAAGCTGTATGTGTTGCCCCCTGTATCCTCATTTAAGTGCAGTTCATGACATTTTTCACACCCAAATGCAGATATACCCTTTTCTGAAGCACACCAGAAGCCCACAGCATCCACTCAATCACACTGTGGGCTGTGGAGGACATCTTGAAGAACCTTGTAGTTTCCTTTTGCTTGTCTGTCTTGGTGTCTTTTTGGGCCTGTTGAATCTGAGTCATTCTTGATGAGGGGAAGATAAGTTGAGGCATCCCCCAAAACTGCTAGCTCTCTTTTCAACAAAATGAACTATCTCTTTGTGTAGCTTATATAAAGATAGTCCTAGCACAATCTTCACATTGCATTCTTACTTGCTTCAAGGAACAGTGAACTAATTAAGTGAAGATATTTAGCAGATTGTCATCAGGAGGCAAGTAAGCCACTCAGGGAGATGAATGGGGCAGTCTGTGCTTCTTGGAACTCTTGTTTCAGTATCTTTTCAGACGTAAACAGATACTGATGGCTTCAGGAAGGGCATGCATTTAATGTTTCCTATATGCTCAGGGTAGAGATTTGCTGCTTCATTGTAAAATGGAAGCTGAGGTTGAAGACCAGAAGGGATGGTGGTAAATGATTCCTGGTGTATCCTGCTGTAATTCTGGTCTTGCTTTTCAAGGTACAGAAGCAAACTTCTCATCCTTGCTCTGCTGTTTGTACTCTATTTATAAGCCTGTGTTCCACGTCGGAGCTGTGTGTCACGAGCTCTGTGTAACAGCCCTCACCTGCTCTCCTGAGTTTCTGCTGTGCCTCCCTGCGATGGGTACGAGTGATTGGGTGGTTTTGTGTAACTCAGACATGTACCTGGGGTATCTAAGGGGAAATATTTTCCCTTCTACCACATATTGCAGAGACTGCACAGTTCTGCGTGTGTGTGTCTAGCAGAAAGAGAACTGCTATACATCTGCTTCTTCGAGCCCCCTGGGACCTATCTGTGGTTTGGAAAGGGGAGGCCTTTGATCTGTGGTTTGTGTGGGCGAAGTAGATTATACTTTTGTGGTTTGCAAACAGCTGATGGTTCTCTCTTTCCTTCAAAGAAAAAGAATAGTGTCTATCTGTGATAATGCAGGGCATCACATGAGCAATTGGGAGTGGGCAGGATAATGTGGTTTGCTCTGCAAGTCGCAGTTCACTTGTATCATGGTGTATATTTAAGAAAAGGTGACAGCCTTGGTTGTGTCTTTAAGCCACAAGCCTCCTTTAGGGGCAGCAGGGAATGGCCCAAAACCAGCAGTGAAACCCCATGCAGCTGAAAATTTCCTTCTGCATGTCTCCAGGGCATGTAGCAGTTGTTCACCCCAGGCAAAAGTGCCCCTTCTTATAACAACTTGTCAGTAGAAGGGATATTTGTCTGCAGGCATCTACCCCGTCAGGGGTCCTGTGGCACTGCCTAGTGCAATTTTAGAGTTCAAAGGAGCGTGACTACCATTATTCCTCATGACCCTGGAGATATGTTCAGCAGTTTGGGTGAGGACTGCTGAGAAAATGTTGAGTTTGAGCAGAAACTGCTGTGTGAATGTTTGTGTGTATTTGGGGAGGGTGGCATTCAGAGTAAGCAGCTCTGAAGGAAGAGAGTGGGGTGGTGCTTGTGCCCCTGCAAATTTGGGAAAAGTCTGGTGTGCAAGAGTCCAGTGCTCAGGATATAAAATATGGTGCCCTGGACCAAATCAAAGATCCATCTTCCATGGGATCCTGTCTCCCTGCAAGGTGAGTATTTAAGGAAGGGAAAATAAGAACAGGATGGTTATATAGTGATCTCTCTGATATATAGCGTCTAGCAATCAGAGTTGAGAGGTTTCTTGAAATGGAGAATATATTTGGCTCATTACAGCTGGTGGTCACCACTGGATTAATATCAGTCCCTCGAACTCCCATGATGCGATTGCCTTGGGCAGCAGGTCTGTAGCATTTAAAGCAACAGGAAGGAGAAGCTATTTGTTGGCAGAGGAGGGACTACTGCTGAGACCTGTAACAGTGTGAGTGCTGCCAGACACGGCGAGCTGGGAGGTCTCCAGCTGGGAAGGAATAAGAAGTGGAAGCATGTAAATCAACTACGTTCAAGACACTGCAAATACATCAGAGCAAAGCCACAGTTGTGGGACAGGAAGCGGGTGATGCATAAGCTATAGAACAGGTTTCCCTTCCAGGTGCCATTTTGGGTTTTGCCTAAATACTTAAGAACCTGATCGATTTGCCTCTGACCTCTTGTAGCTTGTAGGCTCGTGGGGCCAGCCTCGCTCACAGCGGCTTGGAATGGCTCTGGGCAATATTCTGCCACTCTTCAGTAGTGGGCTGTTGAGCAGTGCTGCTACATCCCTTTCAGCAGTAGCCTATTCCCAACACGCTTCAACATTGAGGACGTACCTGGTATGGTCATCTGACATCCATTGCAGATACACAGGACATGTGGTCCTGTGTGTGCCCCAGCAACCAGCTACTTCAGCAGCCTGCTGGAGCTGACTGCTACCCGTCACCTGTAGCTTGTGTGTGGGAGGCCTGTCTTGGCTTTTAATACCTAAATTTGATCCTTCCTAGGGACATTGCCGCCGTTTATGAGGAATGGGATTCTTAAAAGAACTTAGTACCACTTTCATTCTTTTTTCCAAATCAATGGTGTGCTGTAAAATCCTACCCTTGGGGCTTACGCATGTTAGCAAGATTGGAGCCCTACAATTTTTGAACATGTTTTTTTGTGAAATCCTTAATAGCTAGGTGACTCCTACTTATCATTGCTTCTTCAGAGCTGCTGACATTTCCAAGGAACACTAGCAGGTCAGGAAGTCAGCTTGGAGAAGCTGAGCTGCTTCTTTACCACATTAGACTCACCTAGCCTGGTGCTTTATAACTCTGTCTTTAATGATTTTCTCAGCTATTTTTCCTGGTACTGGCGTAAGGCTCACTGAGGTCTATAATTCCCATGATTGCCCTTAGCACCTCTTTTAAAAGAAATGCAGAGTGTTGGCACCCCTCCAACATGGGGGAAGAGTGCCTGTTTTTAATGATAAATCGAATATTTTTGTTAGTAACTTCTTCATACTTTGATTTCTTTAGAGTGTTTGCACAAATGTCATCTGGTCCTGGAGGTTTCTTACTATTTCAATTCTTAGGTTATCCTGTGGTGTCTTTTTTGTTCCTTTTGGGTTTGTCTGTCTGTTTTCAATATATCTGACTTTCTGTCCTCTACTATTATTGCTGTTTGCCATTACAGGGTTAGTGTAATGTGGTCAAGGTGCCCGGACCTCAGACTGGAGACCCCTTATGCTAAATATTTTACATAATTCCAAACCCAAACCAGTTCTTACTTTAGGGAACTTGTGATAAGGCTTTTTAAGACAAATTGAGCCTTTGTCTAATTTTCTGCCACAAGGCAAATGACTATTTGTTTGTTTGGATCAGCTAGTCCAAGAATAACCTTGTGCAAATGTGTCTGAGCTCAAGAACATTGCCCACGGGTGGCAGTCCAGAGCAGAGAGGCCACAAGCCTAGGTTTCCACAGCTTTGACATTCTCATATTCTAGTCCTGTATTTTAATTGCAATGCCAGACATCCCAAACTCATCCTGTTTCCTGTACAGTTTGAAAATCCCTATTCTCAGTGACTCATAGTAGAACATCCCTGTAAGGGCATACCCCCTTCACAGTCCAGTATTTCTGCCTGTGTCAGAGCAATAAGGTATCCAGAACGTCATCAACCAATTCATGTTGTTTAACAACCCACTGTTGTTACTTGGGATAAGCTCTGCAATCTTTCCCCTTACATAGCTTCTGCCTCCTCTCCTCACCTCGCTCCTGCTGTCAGCATCTTTCTGAATGGAGTTTGCTGAAAGAGAATGAGCTCTACCCTTTTCCCCTCCCTTCCCCACTCCCAGCAGGCAAGCAATATGGCACAGTGCGGTCTCCAATGTCCCTTTAGTCACTTCTCCGCTGTCGGTGTCATAGGGCTAGTGTTTAAGCATTTTCACGCTGGATTTGAAATGAGATTATAGACTGGTCCACTCAATTGACTTAATGGATTTTAAGAGACTAGATCCTATTAATGCAGTCAGTGCCCCAGGGTGCCTCTCCTACTGCAGACAAGATAATCTGCCATGCAAATTAAATCCTGCCTCAAGATGCAGGGCCTGCTTAATGTGATCCATTACACAGTTTACTTGTTTATATCTAATATTGTAACAGGAATAGGCTTACGAGCAGCAGGACTCAACTGAATAGAAGAGTAAATTACCAGGAAAATGAGGTTTTAGAGCCTCTCTCTCTTCCTTTCTCTCAATCTCTCCTATTTTCTTCTCTCTCTCTTTCACTGGTGAAAACACATTCCTCTTCAGCTTTTTGCATGTAGGGAACAATCAGGGAAAATAATATGGCTGTGAGTGATGGATTCTGCTTCTGTTTACAGAGGAGTAAATTGGGAACTTACCCTGGAGAAGGAGCTCAAGAGTTTCAACAAAACCTGTATGGAGAAGTGAACCTTTCTTTGGCTCTTGTCCAGTCTGCATGGAGTTTTGGAATGTGGCATTCTGACTACCCCCTTTTACTGCAGAAACTCATGGGTGAGATTTCTTCTCATTCCAATAAAGTCCCAAGAAGAGGTGGCAATGGTGGACAAGAATACAGAGACTAGTCTTAATTGGAGGACCAGGTTTGAATTCAGGAAAGAAAAATCGGGGATATCCAGTTCGGATAGTTTAGAGGGAAAGAGGTCAGAGTCCAAGGAGAAGTGGTTCAGCAAGGTCACAGGCTTCCAACAGAAGGGACTTGGGCCCATGTAGTAATACACGTCAAGGAAAATGTGTGTATAAGTGATTCTTTCAAGGGCAGGAGGGATGGTTTATCTGATCTCCTGCTTTTATGATACTGTAGCTTATGTTAAGAATTCAGAGATAGGGATCCACAAATTTAGGAACACTGACATGATATTGGAAGAGATACCTTTTAATACATGACAAAGTCAGTGGCTTGTCCTGGAGTTTCTGGGATGAGGATGTGGAGGATCAAAGTGATGGGGCAGGATCCATAGCACAAATAGCAAAGACAAAATAGATGGAAAGGGCTGCATGACTGTCTCAAGTTTTAGGGAACTGGTATTAGGAATAGATGAGGGTTTGGTTTGCCTTTGCTTTTGTCCAGGTGCAAACAAGGTCTACACTCATCTCCAAAACTAAAGCAATTTCCTGGTAGGGGAATAAAGATACACTATACCAGCAGACTGCTCGAGCATATACAGACTTGTATACCTTTGTACCAACACAGTAAGTGTGCTGTGCATGCACAGTGCAGCTAAAGCAGCGCAGCTGCAATGAGGGCTCTAGGCACAGCGGTGAGATGGCCCTTCTTCACACTCCTGAATGAAATGACTGACTGTGGTGTAGGTATGTAGGCATGCTGTGATTTGCACAATGCCTGTGTTGGATCCTGAGATCTCCAGGGATTTCTGTGTGAAGGGAGAGTCAAAGGCAAGGGCATATGTGGAGTGATTCTGTAGGACTTGACACAGTCTCTAGCTTTAGAGCAGTCATTGCGCCTACAAAGACACTCTGTGGCCAGACCCAAAGCCTGTTCATTGCAAAGGCAGGAGCATCAGGCTGCTTCACTTTTACGATATCTTATTGAATCCGTTTTTATTTCTGCAGTGATGGGAAGCGTCCCTGACAGGATTCAAACAGTAATCTGCAATTCCTGTCATTCACAGATCTTCTGATTTATCTCATGTAAACTAGTTATCTCACCAAGCCTCAATTGTCAGTTCATAGCAGTGTGATCTTTTCAGTTTTGTCTGTGCATGTACAGCCCAAGCACAGGGACCGTGCCTTTGGGAATAACCAGAAATGTGTACAGTACAACAGTAACTCTATGTATCTTACAGCTGGGGCCTGGCACAAGCAAGTGGTCACGGCCAGGGTGTTTGTTGTCACTGATGGTGCAAAGAGGTAGATGAGCCCCAGCAGTGGTACCTGGTGGGTGGTCCAGGCCTCATAACTGGTGCCGACTTCAGAAAAGGTCTCCGTGCCAGGGAACAACTCTACCTTGAACCAACGCTTTCACCATCTCTGCTGATGGCACCTCATGCAGGAAGAGAAGTAGAGGGAGGAGGGAAGTGAACTGTTTTTTTAACTTAATTTAAAGCTTTTTATGAGATTTTCACAGCTGTGATCTTATCAGGGTTTGGCTATAGAAATTAAAGCTGCAATTATATTTTCCCCTTCCTGGAATGTAAAATAAAAGTCTAGTGCAAAATGCATTAAGAACTGGAATGTAAAAGTGTAATTAATGTGGAGCAAAAAGCACATTGCGTCATTAACTTTTTTATTAATATTCTCACGCAGTGCAATTTCAAAACTCAGTGCCACTCCATTTCCCCCAGTGAAATATCTCCCACTCTTTCATTGCTGCTACCTTTAACCTCATCTTTAATGGGATGACAGCAGCTTTCCTCTGGAATTACATCTCTGCTCATCCATCTGTCCCACTAGATCCTTTCTCCTTCCACTTAGGGTTCCTACCATGCTAGAATGCAATTCTGTTCCTACTGAAAAGAGAGAGGGACAAATGCGTAAGGCATTCACCTCGCATTTGTAGAGCAACAATGGACATCCTTATCTTGGTGAAGGCAAAGGGGTAGGATTCTTTCTTCTGCTGAGCTGGAGGAGCAAGGCTTCGTCTTTGAAAGGCATTGTAAGATGTCTTGCTTGCAGCTCACATCTGTAGACTTTGTGTATGTAAGCAACGCTCATTCTAGATCTGTTTACCCTTGTTGTGTTAAGGCCTAATCCTGTAAGTAGTAGTTGCTAGGCACCATCTGGGTACTGACTTAATTTCCCTTATTTTGTTGTCTCTGCATGCAGCAAGTATTTTTCAGTTGCTGCTGTGTAAACAGAGGACCCCTGCTTTCTGTGAGATGTCAGCCCAGGCTCTTTGCACTGTAGTGTTGATGGGAAAGCTAATATATAGCTCTTTTCAGTATGGTGCATTTTCCCAATGTCAGCCAGTGCCACAGAAGGAAGAATAGGGCCAGAATCAGTTCTTGCTGAAATCAGGGGTGGTTTGAGTAATGGAACTAGAGTACAATATGCAGAAAGCAGACTAAAAGGTAAAGTGCAGTGAAATCAAATTCATAGCAGTGGTGTGGTGTGTGCCCTGCATCATTTTAGAAGAGAGGCCAGGGGATAAAAAGAATCTAGAATCACCACTCAGTTCTTTCTAATTTCCAAAAGTCAATTTTTCTGGACTCCATTTGGTTCTGGAGTGGGCAAAGACCACTCAAACTTGTTTTATGGTGACCTCTAACGGCTTCTCTGTCACAGACCAGCAGGTGATTTGTTCCCAGTTTCTAAGCTCAGCTCCTGGCTTCCTCTCATCATCTATTTTGATGCCAAATTACAATTACAGGATCTGAGTTTTAGTCCCTACAGTTATCGCTAGGCTTGAAGCAGAAGCAAGATTTTGAGAGCTACCATTTGCTTACTTTGGAGATGACTAGAAGAGTCTAGCATGGGGTATCTGTCCACTGCATGTGCCAGGTACATGTATTCACAGACGGTCCATGGTATCAGATCCAAAGGATTCCACCTGAATTTCCTGGTAAAGGTGGCACGTAAGCAAAACCTAGACTGTATTGGGAAGGATGGGACATTTACCGCCTCTGATTTTATCACATCCCTGATGTACATTGTAGAAGGGGATCATCTGCTCACCCATCCATTTGTGTAGAATACCAGAGCTGACAAGTTGTTTAGATCTTACTATGGTCCTAGGAAGTTGACAGTTTGCTTGCATCTCACCCGAAGAATTGGCAACATGATTGTGACGCTGTGATAGTTAGGTCATGACCAGTAGAAGTGGAGGTTTATTGGTCACTTCATGTCAGGAAGAAGAGGAGAAACTTGGAGAAAGGAATTTGGGACTCTACAAGTCAACAGGAGTAATTTGGATGCTGTGTAGAGAAGAGGGGGCTTCGGTGAGTCTTCAAAAGCATTCTCACTTACACTGCCTTGAAAAGCTGATTGACTTACAGAGCCTTGGTCATGGATTCCCTAGCACCAGTAATGTATAGAAGCAAAATAAAAGTTAGCTTTGGCTCAGGGATCTTACAGTCTGGTGAAAATACCCTTTAAGTATGTGATCAGTTCCTTACTGTTAACTGGGTTTTCTCCAAAGATCTGAAATAGCTAATATTGAAGAGAAGTTGTCCTTATTTGTCTGTCTAGGGTAGAATCCCAAAACCCAGTGAGTATGAGCTGGTATTTGTTGTGATCTGCTGCTTGTCTTACGAAGACATCTGATAGTGTCAATCAAACTTCCCATTTATTGATTTTTCAACTGCTTGCTTAACAAAACCAATGCATTTCACAATGTGTTGCCAATACTATCAACATTTTTGTGGGAACTGTTGTTCACATTTTGACTGAAATTATTATTGTAATTGCTTTCAAATTATAAAATTTTTCCTTTAATGAAAACCATCTCCCTGGAAATCATACTGGGTTTCAGATTAATTATATACGTATTTCACACATCTGTGATTCTGAGGTCCTATAGTATCAATTTCATCATTCATTTTCTTAAGGCTTTCTTCTGCATAAAATGTTTGTAGGTAAAATGAGTGTTTACCAGTTCTATCCAGTAACAAAGTTAAGTACAGGCTGGGGACTGGCTCTTCACTCTTTTTCAATAGGTACTTTGTTAGCTTGATGTTGTTTTCCAGCATCCTGGGACTGAACTGGACTGGACTTGAGGAGGACTATGTATTGTGTAACTTGCCAGGTACTTTTCTGAATAGTGCTTGAATTCTTGTAATCCCTCCTCGGTGAGTGCTAGCTACCTGTCAGATGTTACTATGTCAGGTACACCAGGATTAGAAAAATTACTTGCAACATGTGTGTTTAGCTTTAGTACATTCTCATAAAACTAAGCTGGGGAAGTGGAAGTGTTTGGCTTCAAATGTGTGATACTTTTTCAAGTTGTTATGTTCTTCCATATCATCTGCATGAGCTCTTCTCCTTGTCATAGCATTGCTTCCCCCCCCACCACTGGAGTTCTGCTCACCTGTGACCAGTATAAAGTAATTCAGAGATGTCTTCAAGATTTCTCAACTCCCAAATGGCCAAAATGATCCTGACATTGTAAAGACAGCATAGCATCTTGGGAATCACTATTTTTAGAGAATCCCCTCTAGTACTAGAAGTGCTCTACCTTAAACCGTGCTAGTGGTCGCAAGTATGCTTTCCCAAACTCTGTGTTAATCATTTCAGTAAAAATGCAGCCTTTTCTCCTGGAAATCATTGCCCAGAATCTGAGACCAAGTTATTAATTTTTAAATGAGACTGATATCCACACAATTAAGCTCTGGACTTCTGTTAAGTGCCCTGGAGATTGGGTCAGTGGCCAGCAGAACTCTTCGCTGCTTTCATTTGAAATTATGTCTTTATTTTTAAAGGCTTGTGTGGGCAATGATAAAAGGGAATTATTGGTTACTTCAGAGAACACACAGTTATATTAAAAAAGAAAAAAAGGGGAAAGGAAGCAAAAGTACACCCTGTCCCATTGTCTCCTTGTTGCATCCATCTAGTTTTTGTTACTGCCAAAGATGCATATGCTGCTCCTTTCAATATTTAAATATTAAAATGACAATGTCCACTGACAGATTAGTTCTGTGCTTACTGCCCTAATACCTACAGGACATTTCCTTTACCTCTTATCAATTTCTCACTGTTTTTATTGAGATTTTCGTCCTGTGTTCTTTGGCCAGTTCTGCAGAGTGGTGCTATAGGATCGCTGGTTAATACAGCTAGTTTGGGCCATGTACTCCTTGTACAGTTTACTCTTTCAAGGTATGTTGGTACCCCTTTGTATATTGAAGGATGGGTATCGATGGTGATTTCAACTTTAACATGATCTACCTGCATGCTTTCCTGCTTTTGCTGGAGGGTGTGTTATCTCTCTTAAATGGGATTTACATATTTCATGCCTATTCAGCCCAGCAGCTTTTGCTCTCTTCACAGTTGCCTTGAGCCTTTGATCATTTTCTTCTGCTGTTTTACCCCAGCTTAAAATGCCATCTGTATCCATACCATCAACAGTTTGTTGTTCTAGTAACAACCCAAAAGGCAGTCTGCAGAAGCAGCATTTCTCAAAAGGAGTGTGCAGTCTGCACAAATGAGAGCACTGGTTTTTTGAATCTTGCTGATGTATCCACTGTAAAAAAGGATTTGGCAATCTTTCTCCAATATTTTTCTCCTTATAGACAATAAAATATGTTCCTTTTTACATTGTTAGTTACCTTTTAGCTCTGTACATCAGTGAAAGACTCTTCATCCTTTTCCCACAGTAGTCAAGGCATTCCCTCATTTTGATGACTCTTCTGTTTACATTATGATTCCCAGTTTATTTTAGCTTTTGATTTAGCAGTCATAGAAACTGAGACAGCTTGGCTTTTCCTCTTCTGTTTCTTACTGTGTTGATTCTGACTCCTTGTAATACATGTTTGACTCTTCTTTGGTAGCTTTGGCCTCCTTGGCTCTTCAATGAATACATTTGCCTGATGATATCCAGGATGTAACATACTTTTTTGTTCAGTAATGGGTGCTCTTTTCCCTGATATCATTAGAGTTGGTATTGAAAATTGTATCCCTTCCAATTTGTGCTTTTTTTTCTATATGATTCTGCTTTCGCTCCCCCCCCCTCCCCCCAGTTTATAAAAGGAGTTATTTATGGTGGTTTTGACAATGTATTGGCTTAAGACAGTTGGCTTAAGATATCCAGTTGAAGACTATTAAATATCTCAATTATTCTCAAGGTGGTAATGCATTCATCTTAAATATCATGATGTGCATACCACCTTGGAGGAGTTTGTTGCTGAGGCCCTGCTCTTCTCTCCCTGCCTGTTGTTGGTGGCAGCTTTCTCTTCTGCAAGGACTGGTCCAGAGCTGCACGGTGGTTCTGTGTACTAGAGGTAGCCTGAAATATAATCAACTGTGTCCTGGTTACTGTGGACTTAGGGTAGGAGGCTGGGTGTCCCTTGTAGGAAAGCAGAGCTGACAGAGTTCATCGCAGCAGTAACTGATCACCCTAACACAGTATAACAAAACTCTTCCTTCTTTTACTAGGAAGCAGTGGTGACCAGCTACTCTGCCATTCACTCTTCTCTCTCCTTCTAACCCTCGTTGGAAATAAAACTTTTGGGCTGAGAGCAGTGTAGCTGCCTGCATTAGCTGACTACTGCACTTCCACTGACAGCCATACCCAGCAGACATAAAAGCTGTAGAAGAGGCCCATCTGATGAGGGCAGTAGTTGGGGATGTGCTGGCAGAGAGATGGCCTCTTAGAAAAAAAAAGTAATCAAATGCTTACTAGATTAAAATTGCCACCTTCAGATGCACTTGGGAGCAGATGGGAAGCTGGTACACTACCCAGAGGACAGGTGGGCTGTACTTATGCCAGCTTACTTTTCTAAGCAGGTGAATTACTGTCTCTGGACTAGCTGAGGCTCTCCAGGGGTCTTTGAGGTGTTCTACTGTTTCTGTCCTAGCAGGAAGGAAATACAGCCATGCATACACAGTGCAAAGCTGCATTAGCAGCTAGGCAGACAGCTGCCTGTGTGCAGCCTAGAGCTGGCCTGAACATATCAGCATAGTGTGCTTCCAGCAGAGCAGCTGGGCGTAGAGGACTTAAGCTGCCAAGTGCTGAGAACTTCCTTGGTAGTGCTGTATATCCACACTTGCTCTGTTGAGAGGTAAGGCAAGACAGGCAACAGCCTTGGAAAGGAAGGAGCTCCTGTTTACTAGTGTGGGATTGCTGTATAATTATTTGTGAACTGCCAGCATTTAGGTCCTTACCCAAAATCCAGTAGGACTGCAGGAATCTCTTGAGCATTTTAAAGTAGGTTTTCAGTTTCCCCTGTGCATGTCAAGTTTCCCTGAGGAGAAGCAGCAGTGGCTTTCCATGTTCCTGTGTGTGGGTGCAGAGACAACCCTTGCTATATGCCAGCTCCAGCATACAGTGGTCAAATAGCACTGTCAGTGGTGAATGCAACCAAGAGAAAGGGATACCTCATGGCCAAATCAACTTGTAGCTAAACCTACCCACTGCCTAGGAAATATGTAAACTTCTGAGGCCAAGTGCTAGCTTCTGAGCAAAACCTGTGCTTCAGATGCTTGAAAAATGCCTGGCCACTGTTTTTAATTAGTAGTGGAGGCATAATCCCTTCACATGTATACCATGCTGAGAGACATATGCGCAGTTCAGTAGCCCTGTGAATGAGGATGGGAGACTTAAAGGGTGAAGAGAAATTTGTATTTTCCTTTTCTAACATTTCTCCCCTTAAAGAGCCCTCAAACTGTTTGCAATTATGGGAGGGAGAAAGAGGGATTCACAGAGAAAGAGCAGGCTCTCCTCATAGGCTGTACTGTGGACAGGGGTTCATTTGGGTGGGAGGAAAGCTAAATGTCCCCACCCATCTGTCACATTCAGAACTCGGTGACAATTACTGACATGCTATTTCCCCCGAGGAATAAGGACATCTGGGAAGGAAGGACACCCTGTTAGATCAGCTCACAAAAAAGGTAGCACTGAATTTCTTCAAAACTATTAGCCAGACACACTGGTAAGTGATTGAAGATATTTTCCTTGTTCAGCCACCAATACTCTTAAACTCACGAGGTAGCCCTTGAGAACAGACCTGATACACTGATCTGTTCTTGGCTCAGGCAGAGTCACTGCCTTGTCTTCTCAGTAGCCATCATGAAGGCCCAGCACATCATCTGCATAACCAGTGATGTGATTGAGAATTTTCTTTCCAACGACTTGAGTTAAACTATCATGCTGGATCTTCTGTCTGTTCTGGCTGAATGGGTAGAGCCAGTAGCTTCTCCCCGTTTGAAAGAAAGAGTTAAACCTTGCCTACATATGTAATATTTTTGACATCTGTCTCCTCAGAACAACCTTATAACTGAGGAATAAATTCAGTCAGCAGGATGGGGAGCTTCTTACAGTTCTGTCCTGTGTTCCACTTGCTAAGCATTTGCTGGAGGAGTAAGTAGGAACTTCAATCAGTGTCTTCACATTCTTACAGCGAGCAGGATGGCTAAGGGCTCACCAGGTCAGTCTGCAGTCTGTCATAGCCACTACACTTGCCTAACCTTGAAATAGACTGATCCACTTGGTGACACAGGAAAATATAAGATGAACCAGAGAGAAAGCTCGGCTGAGCTAAAAACTGGCATAGCCTGTTCCTCTCTTGCCCACCCCTCTATCCCAGCTGAGGGCCAACAGATAGCACCCATCTGCTGACCACCACTTGTTCCCCCATCTCTTTCTCTCCTTTCCCCTCTCCAACACTTTCTTAATTGTCTTGTGTAGAAATGAATTTGGACAGAGTTTGAAGGCAAGGGAGCACACCTTGTTCTTTAAGGCAACCTCCTTGATTATTGTGGGGACGTTTCCTTTAAATCTGTGCTGGACTCCAGTGGAAGATCTGTCTATGGCCAGACTCCAAGCCTGAGTCCCTGGTGAATGCAGACAGACAGAGAGAATGGAAGGACAGAATAAGAGAAGGAGGAAAAGGGAGGCACTGTGACCCCTGTGCTGAAGCCTTGTGAGCGTGGCAGAGACTTCTGTGTGTTTGTGTGGAACGGGGGCTGTTTAGATAAACAGATGGCAACAAATGGCATAAAATTATATACCCATAATGTCAGTTCATAACATTTTGTTCGACATACTTGATTTAATCGCTTAGCTGACGATTTTGCTTTTGGGCCCATATGGTGGCAAATGGCAAATGAACCCTCTTTACACAGCAACTCCAATCTGGCACTTTTATCACTGAGACTTGGGGAAGAATCCGGGAGGAGAGAGATGCAGATGGAAAATGAATGAGCAAGCAGGGTGGGGTGCATGTGTGGGAAGAGGAGGTTTTGAAGGTGCGGCCAGGGGAGTGTTCTTGGGAGACAGAATTGAGGGGGGTTGAAATGAGGAAGGGAGGGCTGGGACAAGAGGAATCAGGATGTGCTATTTTTGCAAGCATCTAAGAGATGAAACAGGGAATTTCTTAGCAGGGAGAATCTGAGAGCAAAACAGTGGAGAGAAAATACACAAAAAATAAGGGGAATGGTGCTAAAGGAAGGGAAAGAAGGGATGCCACCAGTGGGCAAGGTGGGGATAGTAGCAGGTTTTTTAGGAAGTGCATTCAAATCCAATCTACAAACGTAGGGGAGGAAAGTGTGAAACCAAGAAAACAGATTGTTTGACTGCATTCTTCAAAGGGCCCAGGAACAGAGTCACGGGAAATGTACCAGATGAAACTGGGTTCTCCTGTGCTGTTACTAGGGCAGTAATCCCAAGAAGGGCAACATGAAGATGATGACCAAGTTCCCGTGGCAGATGACTATATTGTCACCAAAATTGTGGTAGAATCTGGCAGGACATTCAGGTTTTAGAAAGCTATTTCACAGCCAAGCTTTTCCTAAAGCTGGGAGGAGGCTGGACCTTCCCTTTGGATGTTTTCCAGCTAGGGTGTGAGCTTGCCAAGTGCTGAGGACCCTAAGTTTGCCTGGCAGTCAGGGAGCAGGGCAGTTGCCCCAGACACATCCAGGATACCTCCATGGACTAATTCTGTGGTGCGGATCTTCCTTTGCATGTTCCAGGGAGGATGGAAGAGGCAGCATCCTCCAGAAGTGCCTTGGACATGGTCCTCAGTAGGGTGGAGCTGGTAAGACATGGTAGTGCCATGCCAAGACCATATCTAAGCCTGGCAAGACTGTGAAGTTAGGAGAAGTCAGAAGGAGCTGAAAATGTACTTTTTGATGAGACATTTCTCCTAACACAACACCAGCATTCTCATTACTTATAGTTCAGAAAAAAAAACACCCACCAAAATCCTCGGTGAGTCCAAAGAATTGGTCAGTGAGGCTGGCATGTTGCTAGTGAAATTTCATCATGACAAGACACACTGTCTCAGCATAATGATACTAAGCAGAAGTCAGAACATTGCAAAAAAATTTGTCATAATTTAGGCAAGCTTCCTCTAACACTTCTTCCCCTTCGGGCTCTGCTTTTTTTGTATTCTTTTCTCTGCACTGTGCAGTAGGGGAATGCCAGGCTGGTTCATCTCATTGTGGGGATCAATCCAACAGTTGATGTGAATCTGATTTGCACAATACTCAGGATGGTGAAGATTGCCATGATAAGTGCTAGCTGCTGGGGAGCCTATAGCTCTGTTATGGGAAAGCTGGATACCTCTAACCCACTGTTGTATATCTCTAACCCACTGTTGTATATCTCTAACCCACTGTTGTATATCTCTAATTAATGGCAGATTCAGCTACAGAAACTGAACCAGATCAGAGTTTCCACTAGGATGTCCTATACGTGTCTCTGGGCATACTGAGCCCTCAGTTCCACTGTTTCTCCTGAATGTTACTGCAATGCAGCTGTGGCTGTGACCTCCCCGCTGTGCAACTAGTTAGCTTGTGACCAGTACTGCTTATTTAAAGACTGCCTGATTGATTGAGGCTTATTGTAGTTAAGTCTAGATGTGGCTCAGGTCTGTCAAAAGTTTGGGGTGACTCCAATATTTGTGGTATCTACAGACAGTCCCTTTCTGACAAAAATTAGTGCTGCTTCTTCCCAGCTTTCCTTCTTCTCCTGACCAATTGAAGCTGCCTCCCAAACAATGCAGCCCAGCAGGCAACCATGTGGTAACAGCTGACTGTGGGCTGTGCTGTTCCCACCTTATCCCACTGACTGGTGGTGAGGGGTGCTAAGCAGGTCCCAAGTTTGCCACCAGACTCCATTTTCTGGAGGCTTATGGGCTTCCAGGATAAACCATAGGGGTTGGTTCCCCCACCCTCCCGCCCTATCCATAGCTCATGGATATGAGTTCAATTTCAAAGCCTCTGCTTCATGAAACTAGTTTGACACAGCTCCCTCCTCCTCCCCCATTCACACCCCCCAGGCTCTTTACAACTAAACAGTTTGTCCTTTTCCTGACGTTTGGGAGAATCTGGGAATGTAAGTGCTCCAATAACTCATGTCTGAGCTCTCATTTACCCCCTGCCGGCATGGGGATGCTGCGCACCAGCCTCTCAGAATGCCAAATGAGTCGTGGCTGCCGCCTTGTCCCCCGTGCTCCCTGAGGCCAGTGAGCGGGACCCTCGGTCTCGGCTGGGGCTGCTCAGAGGGAGCTGGCTGAGCATCCTCACCCGCTCCCAAGTGTGACAGTGCTGGCAAGCCACCGGGACTGGGGGGTGCTGTGTGCAGGACAGGTGGCTCCCCTGTTTTGCTTTTTGGATATAGTGAGGGGAGGGAGAAGGTTAGGTCCCAAACCTTAAGGAAGAAGAGTTTTGTAGTTTGGATCGTAAGGGGTGGCTTCACGCAGGGAAATCCACCTTTTAATTTTGGCTTTGCCGCCCTATGTGTCGCATTGCCCTGGCTCAGTTGCTTAGCTTCTGGTGTCTCAGTTTCTTATGTTGTCTGAAGGACAGAAAGGTGTTTTCCCACCATCCCCATGCAGCTGCAAGGTTCACACTGAGAATTTGTGCAAAATGTTTTGAGATCCTTGGTTTGAGCAGAGCAGATTGTGATGAAAAACAAGATGGGAAAACGCATCATCAGTTCCAGTCTTTGGAAAAGTGGGAATGCTTCTCAAGCTCTGGGCTTCACAGTTGATGGGCTGAGTATCTCCCAAATGTCCTCTGAAAACAACCAAGGATGATTTAGGGTTCAACTATAGTGATGATGGGACCTGTGTCTAAGCTGCAGGGAAAGTTTGGAAAGTTGGGGTGGGTTTTCCCTAATGTCGTCTCTCTCCTCTGGCTCTGACCAGCTCCTTTTAATTTGCATGTCCCTTATCTTTGATTCTCCTTTTCAGCAGTGTAGTCGTCTCCCTTTGACCATTCTCTGAGGACTCTGGTGTCCTCCCAAAGGTTAGTTCGGTAAAACCAGCACAGGTTTCACTACCCACCCAGCTCAGTACGTCTGCGTAAGGGGCACTGTTCTCATTTTGCAGAAGGGAGCACAGCACAAAGCAGCCTGGGACCATCTGTGTTCCCTGGTCCCAGCCCCGAGGAGAATTGATGCACAGGGCTCACTCCGCGCAGCTAGCAGCTCGCTGTGGTGTTCCCGGCAGGGACAGGTGGGTTATCAGCCGCAGGTACTGGCGTGTCAGGCCGTTTCCCTCTGTCCTGTGTTCGCACTGGCTGCTTGGCCAGACTGGGCCGGGAACCCGACGGGCCGTGCGAGGGGAGCGCGCCGACGGTGGGTGCTGCCTCCCCGGTTTACGTTTGCCGGTGCCCTGCGGCAGTGGCTCCTGCCCGGCCCGGCCAGGCCGCGGTCCTTGCAGCCACCTCCCTGCGGGGCTGGGGCGGCCGCCCGCAGCGCTGGAACCGCAGGCTGGGCCGTTCGGTGGGCAGGAGGCGAAGGGGGTCTCCCGGGGCCGGGGTGACGCCGGCTCTCCCTGGAGGTGTGGAGTGCGCCGAGCAGAAGCGCCTCCCGGGAGCGCTGGCCGCGCTCCTTCCCGCCCTCCCGCGGGGCGGCCTGGGCTGCGCGGGGGCTCCCAGCCTTTCCCTGCCCGCGGCCCTGGCAGGCGGCGGGAAGCGCCGCGGATGAGAGCGGGTCCCTGGTGTCTCCTTTAGCTGCCATTGCAGTTAAATTAGAACAGAGACCTGCAAATAAAGCACCCCCTCCCCTGGCCCCCCTCCCCGCTGCCAGAAGCTCTGCATTTCACTCAAGTGCCCACCCGGGAATTTGCCCATTTACTCTTGTTATTTGCATGATAAAGGCTGTTCTGCTGCCTTTTCCGCAGCCTGCCTTGAAAAGGCAGGGAAGTTGGAGCGAGCAGGGGGGCCAGAGGGGTCGGGGCACCCAGCCCCGAGCCCTCCTGCCCCGGGCCGAGGGGGCGCGGCGGAGGGCGGCAGGCGGACAGGCCCCCCTCGGCCCCCCTCGGCCCCGGCTCCCGCTTTCCAGTTTTGTTCTCATTAGCGGCGCTGTGCATTCCCTGCGCTCCTCACAAAGCGGCTTATTCTGGCACGGCAATGTGCCCTCTGGGGTTTACTGAGGAAGAGACAGGGAGGGGAAGGAGGGACTTGCACGGGGAGAGCCGGCGCTGCTCGGGGTTGCATCCAGGCTGCCGGGGCGGGAGTGCGAGGGGAGCTGTAACCCTGCCGGGTCGCAGCCGGCCGTCGGCATCCTGCGTTCATCACCTGGAGCAGCCTCGGAGTTTCTCTGCCTTTGGCCAGGCTCCCTCTGCCTATAGCTATTCTGGGCAATTTAGATTCAATGGAATTTCCTTGAAATAAGCTGAAGCACAAATATGCAATGATATGCCGCTTTCAGTCCAGTCTTCACCCTGGTTCCGATTTAGATTGAGAGCTCTAAGGCCCCCCTGACAAAGGAAAAATTACCTAAATGAAAACATTACTTCCCCCCCCAGACAACTGGATGTTTCCAATGGGGAGGGGAAGCCCCAAAAGTCACATTCAGAAGGTTTTGTTTTCATTCCAGTGCACAAGAAACACAAATTTTGAGTCCTAGAAAGCAGTCACGAAATTCTTCTTTGGCTAGCTTGATTTATGTTCTCCAGGGGTATTTTGCCAGGCAAGAGTGGCTGGTGTTCAGCGGTGGTCTCTTCACATGTTTCCAGGCCCAGTGAGGCTCCTTGTGCCATTGATGAGGAATAGGTGACCACACAGGAGCTGCAGTGGAGATGCTTTATTTCCCCAGGTGTTCATGTTTGCCGTGGGAATCCTCTGTCTGCCTGCAAAGCTGGCCTTGCATGTACTTCGCAGTTGTGGAACTATCTGTAGCCAAGCCCAGCTTATGTACCACAGTCCAGCGGCATCTGGTAATAGTCTTCATCTCCCTGAAATACCTTGTTGCAGCTACCATGCATACTTAACCTCTCTGCCGGCAAGCATAACCAAAGCCCCAGCAGTCCAGCCTCTGAAACACTCTAACTGTGTTGGCTTCAGCTGCTTTCAGCCTGCTCACACAGGCTGCAGAGTTTGGAGGTTCACCCTCACCTTTGTGAACAACTGCAGGAAACTATAAAGGGTATAGACAGTGTAAAGGAAAAATGCCCAGGGAGAGGAAGCCCTCTCTCCTGTCTTGGACATTGAGCTGTGACAAGTATGGTGGTGCGTGAGGGTAAAGAACTGGTGGGAGTTTAAATAGGCACAAGCAGCAGCAGCGGGTACTGTGTCAGTGCCCCAGCTGTGGTTTCACAAAGAGCCAGTGACAAAAGCTTGGAAGGCATCCCCATTTGTTGTGCTCCCCACGACTGGATGGTATATTACTTGATGGGAGAGAGTGGACAGGATGGGATGTAGGATCTGTTATGACTGATTGGACTGGCAGGGTGTGCAGGAGAGAGTCCTGGGAGTCCTGACATACAGGTGCAATGAGATCTCTCTGAGATACTAAGCAGTACATTTTTGTTTTCTGTTGTACTCTTTTCCTTTTGTCCTTCCTTTCTCATGGTGCTTCTTTTCCCCAATGCATGTATCAGAGAGAAATCGACCGCCCCAGAGTGACAGGCCACAACCCTCTGAGGATTTCTGATCTGTGCACAGGCTCTTTTTTAATAGACTTACACCTTATTCGGACTCTAAAGCCTATTGAAGAGGCCCCAAGGGCTGACCAGCCGGGTACAACCCAGACCAGTGCTGTCTGCTGTTCTTTTCCTCAAAGAGGCAGATGCAGATATGTATGTGTGGATTTGCCTTCAGGACCTCAGCTGGAACTCTCCACTGCAGAGTCACTGGATCACTTGGTTTTGCACTTTTAATTTTAACAATAACAAGGCTGGTGGAAAAAAAAAATAATTGTACTACTGTGCATTCCACCCTCCTACAAATTCTTGGAGATGTCTGGAGATAGGTTCCAAAATAATGTTTTTACTGAATGTGGATGTCCTTGGTAGATCTGGAGGGTTTTACAGATGCAGAACTTCATGAGCAAAGTTTGATCAGTGTTTCTACATTTCCCACCAGACTGCACTCTGACTGCATCCACAGTGGGCTCGAGAACCAGGATGCTGCTGATGTGTGGTCATGCTAGAACATGGAGTGAAACAATACCATTACAGAGGCTGGCCCTGTTGCAGTTCCTGGCTGCAGCTCAGGAGGGGTTCCAGAAACAAAACTCTACAAGCTTGCATTAAATTAGGGAAGCAGGTTTCTGCAAGCATGTGGCAGGCTGCACAGCCAGGATTCTGGCATCCTAAGTGGGTTCTGGAGCCAGCAGTCTTGGAGCTTATGGCAGCTCCTGGCTAGCGCTTGGGAAGGGTTCCAGAATGAAGACTTAGTGGCATCCTATTTTTTTTTTTCAGACTCTTGATCAACAAGTTCAGAAGGTCTGTTCTCATATCTGAACTCCTCTGTCTCTGGGAGACATTTTGCATTTTCAGTATGGGTAATGATACCAAACTCATCCTCTCTTCTTGTCCACAAGGAATCAGATCTGCAGCACTGCCTGTTGTCTGAGCTGCTGCTTCCCAGCTGAAGAGTGGTGCACCTCTCATGTCAGTCTGGAAACTTCTGTGTTCACTGTCATTAGTAGTATCTCAGGTCCTCGGGTTTGGTTTTCTGGTATGTTGATGCTCGTTCTGCATCTGAGAATAAACATTTGTTTTGAGGTTTGTAACTTATTTTTTGATGGTACTTGCTGCAGTGCTGACCTAATGGAGGCATTCAGTTTAACAAGCAGCTGTTGACTAGCAGGCTTCTGGGAGTCCTGTCAGTCTCTTCTGATGGCTTTCATCTTGTACTATTTGTAGATTAAAATTAATTTGAGATGGATAATCAGGGGCTTTACTCTGAAATGGCATGTTTTACTTTTTCGCCTCCTTTGGCATCAAGAATGAAGAAGGCTGGACAGAGAGCTTGGCTGTGATTGCTTGCTGCACCTGAAAGGCACCATGGTAAAGATGACAGAGGGGTGTGGTGGGCATGTTCAGTAAATATAAAGTAAAAAAAAAAGTAAAAAAGGAAAGGCTTCAGTAGTGTGGCTGAGGAAGGCACTGCTGAGAGTACCGGGCAGGCCTGTCTGGCTAGCAACACCCAGAAAGATGGAATCAGAATGCAGGGACTAAAATTGTTTAACTCCTGCACTGCATGCTGGGCATCAGTGGCAGGTTGGCTGTGGCCAAGATGATGTCTTCAGGTAAGGAGAAGCAATTCTATACTTGAGCACAGACTTCCAACATGATTCTTAGAAAACCACTTAAGGCAGGGTTTGTCTCTTCTTGCTTTGGATGCCTGGGAGTCATCTCGTTATAGGATACTTACCTACAATATATACAGTAAGTTACCATCTGGATGCGTTTATGCTCTCCCCATTGTCTGTAGAGGGGGCCTATATAGATGAGACTGTGGCTAGTTTTTGTGTGGCAGAAACCTGGTGAGATGAGTCCCTCTGAGCCTCAGTTCTTCATATGTAAAGTGGAAATGGCAGCATTGCATAGTGAAATGATTGCAGGGTTATACAGCAAAGGACATAACGTGCCAAGATTCTGCAGAGGTGGAAGAGGAGCAGAGAGAGGTGTCTGTGGAGTAGTTTACCTGACAGTATGCTCATCTCTTTTGGCATTTGGCCCTACACAAGTGGAAAGGTGTTCAGATTATTCTGATAAGCTTCACAAAACCTTGGCTTTGTAAGCAAATCACATTAACAAATTTATGTTGCTTAAGTTACGTTATCCCCAGATATCTGATGGCTCTTCCTGAATGATGGACAGACAAGGAAGAATAGAAGTATTTCCATCATCTTGAGAAATGGCATCATAGCTCAGTTGCTGTTTTATTAGAGGCCTCCAGACTATTCTTCCACTTTTTCATGTCTCCTGCTGAAGTTTCTCTGTCCAGATGTAACTGTTTGGGGCTTGTGTTCTCTGTTTTTACCTGTTCAGATGGGAAATGTAAAAAAAGTGGAATGAAACAAGAATGAAAGCACTTCTAAGAATCTCTTCCTCATTGCATTAAGGGGGCGAAGGTTATGCAAGGGGAGTTTACGCTGAAGAGATTCTTTGCAAGCCCTCTGAAGCAAGTGTTCTGCTTTTTATTACTGGTTTGAATTAAGATTGATTTTCCTGGGATTCCTGGTTTCCCCCTTGGGACCAGCTCCAAAAACCCTGAGGCTCAAATGAAAATGGAAGGTGCTAATTAAAAGCACCATTTATCTCTCTTTGAAAATAGACCCCAAGAGTACATGGGGATTGGCGGGGGGTGCTCCTGGAAATAAGCTGCTCTCTAGCTTGGTGTTGCAGGTGTTCAATGCCAACAGGGCTGTTAAGAGCTGAATCTCAGTGGCAGAGATACGTAAAGTAATAGCTGTGAGCTCTAGTTCTGTCCCAGCTCAGCCAAAGTTTTGGGGCCTGAAGCACATATGACCTTTGGCCTCCATTGGGCAGGAATTGCAGGTACTGTCTGTGTATGTATGCAGGAGATGAGTGCATGTTCTGTGTTCCCTGCTGTATCTGATGTAAAGTGTTAGAGCTGAACTGGGAGCGCTTAGCCCTGAAGGTCATGCATTCATTTTCTAGGGTACTGATCCAACAGGGCTGTCATGCTCTGACACCTTAGGACTGAGGTGGCTGGCTGGCTGCCTTGTTCTCCCCTTTCTATAACCCACCCCAGCAAGCCCTGGAATAAGTTGGATTGGCACACAGTGAGGAGACGGAGCAGCCAGGGACTGATAACGGGTTCTCCTCCTTTGAACTCAACTGAGTGCAACCAAAATGGTCAGTTCACTTATTCCCCCATCAAGCAGGCCTGATCCAAACCACCGATCAGGATTATGCTGCTATCACTGCACAAAGAACATAGCTCCGGGGCTGTATTAACTCCTCATTAGTAACAGGACTGGCAAGCCTGCTATGTACTGTAGAAGATGTGTAAGAAATTGATACAAATAGGAGCAAGAAGCTAATTTTACATTTCCTTTGCTTACTGTAGTTCACATTATAGATACATCACATTAATAGGTAAGGGGTTAGTTAAAAGGGTTAAAGTAAGAAAGTATTTGTAGTCATTTAAAGGGCTGTTAAAAGTGGACTCTGAAAGTTTGGTACGAGAATCCCCCAGGAGGATCTGCATGCCTACGTACCTTTGGCTTCCTGGATGTTTCCAGTCTGACCACAGATGTCTGGAATTTGGATGAAGTGCTTCCATCTCATGGTTATTCTCCAAGCTGTTATTCCCTATCACACCACTTCTAACAGGCGGACTATCCTCACAGTGTTGAGTTTCTCTTTAGTGCGATCTCTTTGTGCTTGTGGTATGGCACCTAGAAAAGATGTGGATCATTTTTTTGCAGCCACATTTAAAAATTCTGTCCTTATGAGGTTCTCCACCTGTTTAAAAGGATTCAGAGAAAATATTATACATTAGAGAGGAAATATCACTCCTGATCTCCTGTTGCCTACCTCTTACTGTGGGTGGCTAAATGTCTCCTAGAACTGGTGATGGCATAGGGAATCTCTTGCTTCTTGTCACTGCAAGCTAACACCAGTGAACAAAACTTCCTGATTTCTGCAGCCTAATTGGTGAAATGCAAGAAAAAGATCTGGAAGCTGAATGTAGTTTTTGACCTGTAAACATGACAAAACCAACACTTTTACTAACAGCCACAGAGGACAAACTTAAGTATGGATGAGCCAGTGAGACCAAGGGTCACTGTTGCTTTTCAGATCAGGGAGGGACTATATTCTCTGTTCTTAAGCTGCAAACTGTTGCCATGATGGCTGGCTTCCCTGCCTTTCAATGTACCTGTTGTTGGTGGCAGGGACAGACTGTCAGTAGTTTGATTTTCGTGGTGTCCCAGCAGCCAAAAGAAAATGGCATCCTTTTGCCATTGCAAGGAAAAGCTTTGCTCTAGAAACTTGGCAAGCTGATCAGAGGGAAAGCGCTGCAAAGTCCACGGTATCTATCACGGGATTAATGTCGATAGTCTCTCAAATACAAATGGCACCCTGCAAGTGAAACTGTGATGCCATATGCCTGCTGTTGATTTCTGAGCTATAGCCACCACTCTGGAATGCCGGTGCCTGCATTTTCCAGGTCTCCACTGGCAGTGTCTGTAGAGTACCCTGCACCAGCCTCATCGCTGCCAGGCTGATGTATTTCCAGAATAAGGACATGTCCTCTAGTAGTTATAGCAAGATAGACCTGCCTGACTTTTTGGCTAATAGTTGGATTTCAAACTAGTCACCTTGTTTTATACAGTTTGTTTTCCCTACTAGAGAAACAGGGATAAGTTACTGTTAACGCTTTTTGCAAAGCCTTTTCTTGTCCTGCAGTGGAAGGGGGCTTCCAAGAGCCTCAGGGCGAGACAGGCACTGGATGCAGGAAACGCACCGTAGGGTCACCAACAGCCCAGATGACATGGGCAGCATCCAGGAGACTTCCCTGGCTCATTCCAGCAAGGAGACACAGGTGGCACTTCAGTAAACATTTCACAGCAATTTGGCATGGAGCAGCACAGGAGAGTGCTGCCTTGGGTGCACTCCCCGCTCTGTGTGTCCGTGTCCCCGTGCAGTATCTTTGGCTGTTAGAAAACAGATCTGGGCGGCATCAAGCAGCCAGGCAGGAGGTGGCGAGGGCAGGAGTAGATGGGCGCACATGGAGTGCCCGTGGGGCTGCCAGGCACCTCTCATTAGAATGCATTTGTTCCACAATATTACAGCCGGCTGGTTCATCTCAGTCTCTTTCTTTGCGAGGCTGTTGCTTACAGAAGGTAGAGGCAGGGACTTGGGCTGGGTCCAACCCTGGTGCAGCTCTGCCTCTCTTCTCGGTGTCTCGCTGTGCGCAGAGCCGGGCCCCCTGCTGTGCCCTCGCCAGCTTTTACAGCCGCCCTGCCTGTCAGAACAAATGGTACGGCTCAGAAAATAAACTCATCTCATTTGTATGACAACACGGCCCCTCCGGTTAGAATGCTGCACCATTGCTTTTAACAAGGCTTTAAGCTGTTCGGTTCGGAGTGTGTTACAGCCCCTGGTTTATTGAAATACAAACCTTCTCCTGCTCAGTCATTCCAGGTGTGTTCCCCGATGCCTAACTGAGGCTACAATGCCGATGCCCCCGTGCTCCGTGGCCTGGCTAAGGCAGCCCGAGCTGAATGGTGTCACTCCTCTTCCTCCACCATAGTCCTGGGTTCTACGTCCCATGTACTGCTCCCTACAGTGGAGAAAGAAAGGATGGAAAAAGACCTTTACTGCCAGATAGTCGAGTGGCTGTGAATTTCTTGCTGTGCTGTGTTCTGACTTTGTCAGTCTATGTGCAGGGCAGTATCCAGCTGTGGCCCTGGATGTGTGTGTGTGTGCAAATGCAGGTACTTCCATGTCTGTGTCTCCCATTCTGTGAGAGTCTGTATGTGTGCATGAGGGTTGAGTTTGTGTGTTCCTGTTTGCGTGCGGATCCATCTTCAGCTTTGTGTGTTTGTGTCTTGTTTCTGTGTGTTTGATGTGTTGGATTCTGTCTGTGCCTGTCTTTATGCAGCCAGTGATTGTGTGTATTTATGCCTCTGTTGTCTATGCGTATTCCAGTGAGCATATTTTCATATGTCTCTTGCTTACCAGTATTGCAGAGTGTGCAGAGGTCTCATTACATCGAGCATTTCCCCCTGGTGTGATGTGTCCCAGCAGTTTACCAGCAGGTGATTGACTGTGTCCGTTTCTTCTATGCTGCTCAGAGCAGAGTGGCCCAAGAAGGAACCCTGGAGTTTTAGGTGAACCTAAAGGGTGCCTTGTTAATAAGGAATGAAAAAATTACAAGCAGAGGGAAAATAAACCTTTAGTATACACCTGGTGGCATGCAGCTCTTTCTGAAGCACACCATATGTTTTTTCCAATGATAAACAGAGGATCTCATCCTCTACTGTCAAAGTCAGTGATAGCTTTTCTAGGGAAAATGGGTGCAGAATCACATATGTAGAACAAGAGTAACTGTGCATCAGCTAGAGATGCACGCATGTGGCTGTAGATGGATGTGTTATCCTCCCCTTTCACCAGCCTCATTACAGAATACCTATTTAAGGTTCTTCTGCTTCTTCCATACCCTGTTTAACTTGTGCTGGACCAAATGTGTAACTATTTCATCTCATTAGCACATGTACTTAGAATTAAGACACCTGAATCCTTACTTTGCCACTAGTTTCCTATGTGACCTTGACAAATTACTGTGTGGTTTTGCCTCCCTCATTTGCAGGAAGGGCAGCTGATAGTGGGTTACCTTTCAGAGATGCCGAAGGGCTGGTATTAGTAAGATATTTTGAGATTCCTGGATTAAAGTGGTACTGGCAATCACAAAATATTGATTCTTTAGCAATATTAACATTGCTGATAACCAAACATGCAGTTCATCCTTAGGCACGTGATGGATTTCCCTTAGGTAATAGAGCATCTCTGGAGGTGTTAAAAGCAAAATAGTGGCTGTCAGTAAAGCATTGAGGTCTAACGGTAGGATCTGACTGAAAATCTCTGCTCTTTTCACTGGACGATAGGCAGTAGCTGCTGCTCTGCTTGATGAGTTGGGCTCTGTGAACCCAAGCCTCTGTCCCCATTTCTTTGGCATAGGGTCCGAGGCTGCCTCTGCATATCTTCTAATGCCCATGAGCAGGGATTTCCACGGCAGAGAGTGAGCACTAATGGAGTGCACAGCCATTTGTTAGCTAAGGGCTTGGGGTTTGCAGAGCTGCGTACATTCCTGCTGACGAGTGCATAGACAGAGGAGTAAACAACGGCCGCCAGATTTACTGCTGCAGCAAAAATAAACCATTTGTCAAAGAGAGGATAACACAGGGATGCCAACAGCTTGAGGCCACGCCACCTTGGGATAGGATCTGGTTAGAGCTCGCAAACCAAGCAGGAAGGGACAGAAGTTCCACTGGGATTTGGCTTGGAGTCCATTCAGAAATGCTGTCCCTAGGGCTGCAGGGGAAAGTGCTGGGGAGTCAACAGGGGGTGCACAGAGTATTTCTTTATACCATGCTAAGAGCTCCTGGCAAATACCAAACTAGGTAAAAAACAGTACTAGTCTAAGCTCTACGCTCTAAAGCATTTGTGTCCTATAAATCAGCTGCTCCCAATTACGATGCCAAAAGAAGACTCTTTTCAGTATACACAAAAGATGGTCTCAAGGCTTTGATGGACGTTCTATGCTATTTTAAGAGTACTGTTCTCTGAGTACGGTATAGCAGCATTGATCAGAGCATTTGTGGTAATTAAACACCCCATGGCAAGTTTCACCAGGGACAGGTGACAGGTCAGTTAATTATTTTTAGGAAGCAAAATTCCCTCTTCAGTTCTGAACAAATTTGCTATCTCTTCCTCTCTACAGAAAGCGAAAAGTAACAGCAAAATTATCTTTCCCTAGGGGTGATATGGTGTTGTCATTAATATTAATAGAATATACTTCCCTTTATATTTGGCCAGATTTCGGTGAGTGGCAATATACAGAATACATTAATTACGTGTTTGGTAAAAATCAGCAAGATGTGGTAGAGTTATTTAAACGGGAAAACTGACAAAAACAACAAAGGGGATGTGAATTTAACCTGAAGCACAAATTTTTAATAGCAGGAATAAGTCTGGAAAGTATGAACATTGATAGAGATTTGCCTGGTGAGAAGTTAGATGCCAGTGTGTTTCAAAATGTATCCTGAACTGAGGAAACCAATTCACCAGTCCTCCCCTTAGACAATTGTAATATTTTAGATATAAAGTGGCACAATACTGAAGAAGATAGATTTGTCCACTTGATTTTCATTGGAGTGACTGACTCCCACGTTGACAAATTAAAGGGAATAAGGCTTGGTGAAGGGCTAGGCTGCAGCTAGAGAATCGGCATGTACAGAGTACTGACACAACCGTCTCCCCTTGTATGGGCCCTGGGAGGACCCAACTTGAGATACATCACCTGTATGAGGTTCATACCAAGGGTGTGTTGCCCTGGAGAGGGAGGAGGATGGAGGGAGGGAGGAGGAGGAGCACTTTCACACTGGATTGTGACTGGCTGTAGGATAATGTAGGGTACTTTGGTACCAAGAGGAGCATGCTCAGCGAAAAGCAGAAAATAGTCTCGTGTGGGCTGACAATTGAAAGAGTAAGAGAACTGAAAGATACAGAGTTGGTTCTGAGAGGAGATGGCAAGATGCAAACATCCAGATGCTGAGTGCAAAGCGGAAGTGGATTAAGGAGATGGAGTGCATGGCTCTAAAGATCCATGCCTGCCTTTTTTCTATGACTGTAACGATTAAGATGAATTACGTGTCTAATGTAAAACTGCTGTTTAGTTAGTCATCTCAGAAATTTAACAAATGAATCCCAGAGCTAAAAATTGAAATTGCTGTAGCTGAAGCTATTAAAATGGATTTGGCTTTGATAGCCTTCGTAGGCTGGGCACAGGGTAAACCTGAAAGCTATTGACAAGAAGGGTATCCTGAGAGCTTTTGTACAACTGCAGAGGAAACACCATGGCAAGTTCTGCACTACGTGGCAGAATTTGCTCACATTAAGCTCTTGGAGATACTCTGACATGATGCATGCACCCTGTAGTCTTCCATGTCCAAGGAAGCCATGTTTATCACTTACAGCATCCCCCTTCTTCTACAGACAACCTACCACCTCTACCAAAAACAAGAAGGAAAGAAAGCCTAAAAGGGTGAAGAAGGATTTTCATTATGAAGTTAATTAGCTTCTGAGCCAAGCTGCACCTTTTCAAGAGGAGGAATTAGAGGGATTTAATTGCTTTATCAGCCTTCTCTTTGATTTTCAGCAATCAGGCCGATTCCATTTAATTTAACTGCCACAGATGAGAAGAAAATTGATGCACTCACCTGCCTCGGAGCAGAAAGAGAGAGTGAGAAAGAAAAGTTGGAGAAATTGGCAAATATAGTGTCTGCAGATTAATGAAAACCAACAGCATTTGCTCACAATTGGAAGTGATGTGCCTGCCCTGAGGTGTTTGGAGCTGTGCGTGTGTTGCTGTGCATGGTGATGTGAGACCCATCTTAATGGCAGAGAACAGGGAAAAGGGGGTGGACCTGCCCTGGGGAAAGAGGGGAAATATGTTTGTGAGATGATCAGGGATCAATTAATGAATGGATGTGCAGGGGGGGTAGAGAAGAAAGGGGGAGGGAAGCGGCAAAAGCCTCGTGCTAGTGTATAAGCAGGCAGAGGTCAATGTGCTGAGTGGGCTTAGCATGGTGTCCATTGTTATCCTCTACCTGTGGGCTGTATCCTGCACTTGCTAGGCGAGAGGACTGGTTCATGTTACTAGTAATTGATGGTCTGTTTGTTTTGCCGAGGTACAGGGGAGAAGTTAGGAACTGCAGTGCAGTCTTTTGGTAAATAGCGTGCCTTTGCTGAAATGCTTTTCCTTCTGTCAGAATGAGATTTGCTGTTGCTCCCTTCCATGTTCTTAGAGATATTTAGTGTGGAGGCGAATGAGACACAGAAGCAATGTGTTGAAGGGGAAGAAGGAAATTAGAAGTGACAGGAATAGCAAAGGACCGGCCCATGAGGAAGTGACAAGGAGAAGGTGGCGAGAAGAGGAGCTGGGACCGTAGAACTGGGATCCACACAGGGAGAGCTGACTTCTTCCATGTAAGGTGTGCCCTTGCAGAGGGCCTGCTGGGTTTGTTAAACAAAACAGTTGCCTGCAGCCATCTGTAGCCCTAAGAGCAGTCTGGGAAAGTCCCGTGGCAATCAGACCCTCGGTTTTCAAAAATGAGGACTCCTGATGCTATCTAGAAACAATCCTTCAAAAATGGACCCACATAATTTTTGAAAATCATGACCCAAAATTGTAATGTGACTGTATTGGAAAGCCTGATTTTCAATGGGAGGGTACCTGGATTTCATGACACGTTACTTTGGGAGTACACGAGCTAATTTCTTCACCCCCGCTGGCCCCCAGGTTGAGGAGGGCTGTTCCTCACTTAAGCCATGTCGGATGTCAGATAAAGTTCTCTGTGGGGAAACTTGGCATCCTTTCGGTCTGTGCAGCAAAGGTGAGGCTTCCTCCTGGTGTCCAGCCAAGTCTTGGTTTGGGGGAAGATGGTAAGAGTGAATAAAAAGCATTCAGGAAGACGGTATTTTATTTTAGTTGTGTCCCCTCAGAAAAAGATAACCAGGGGAATTGTTTGGTTTTAAGAGAGTGTTTTCCACCAGAGAAAACTGTTCAACTGAAAATGGAAACTTCTTGCTGAAATGTTGGATTCGCTGAGGTTTTGTTTCAGAAAAGTTTTTGACAGAACCCTCTCAAGTGTGATTCTTACCTTCCATTTCACTTCTTTGAAAGCAAAAGTTTTTTTTTACTTTAAAATAACTTGTTCAAAAATGTTTCTATAATATTCAGGAGGTTCTTTAAAATTTTAATTGGAAATTATTTTCTTTTTAACAAAACACATTAAAATATTTTTTATTTTATTGGAATAGAACATTTTAATTTAGCCAAATTTGTTTCTGTCAGGCAATTTATTCTATCATAGATTTCTTTTTGTGTGGATTATTTCCAGTCCTAGGTTAAACACATTACAGAATTGGAAGTTTTTTTAAAAAATGGGAATTTTCAGTTTCTCCATAGCTACTGTAACCGGGGCTCGAGTGCTCTCCCCTGGGATTCCAAGTCTGTTTTCTGTTTCAGGTCTGCATATTGACTTTAACAAATCTCCGATCCACTGGTACTTCTCCCATTGTTTAGGTTTCATACTTCATGTCTTTGGCGCAACCTGACTATGAGAATGACCTTTAATTATTTGTAGGAGGCCACATCAAGATTCAGTCAGATTAGGTACATTATTTTAGATGCTACTGGAACTGTATATTAAGAAATAGCTTTTCCTCAGGCAAAAGGAGGAAGAGGGGCAGAAGCAGGGGAAAGGGAAGGAAGGGTGCAGAAGGTCGAGTGACTGGGCCAGGGCTGTATGGCCTGGGGGAGCGGACTCGGGAGCACAGCCTGTGCCTATGGACCTGCAGCCAAGTGATAAAGCCGATAGTCTGCGCTGCCTCTGTGCCAGCCCATCTCCGGGCTCAATACCAGTGGTCAGCCTGGAGTAGAAGCAGGAGCATTTAGAAGCTGTCATCACCCTTATGAGTTAGCCTGTAGATCCTGTGAGATGGAGATGGTTCTTTGTTAGAATCTAACACCTTTAGGTGTGGACTTAAAAAGGAGCAGCTTTGTGGGATGTAATTAAGACTCTTGGAGGAGACTTTTTTTCTGGTGATTCTTTCTGCTCACACACAGCAGGTTAAATGAAGGGGTTAATAAGGTATTATTTCCCCACAAAAGCCCTGACGGTGCATTTCCTCACAGCTTGCCTGCCAGGCTTGGCCTAGCTCTGTGGATCAAAGGCTGGTTATCACTAATATTGAGCTGTTGTAACCTCTGTCCCCTTTGATTAAAGTGGTGCTGCTGTGAATTTCTCAGTTAATCACGCCTTGGCTTGCAGGGTCAGCTTGCAACTTGGCAAGTTCAGAAAACTACAGCGGAGGAGAGAAAGGTAAAATGTATTATGCAAATGCAATTATGATTGAGCCTGACTCCATCCAGCCCAAGCTTCATGCTGCTGGAGAGGCTGGAGGGAGAGGAATTGATAACCCGTCCTTCAACAAAAGCCTCGCAGCAGGGAAAGAGGAATGGAAAAGGAGACTCCCCTTTCCTCTCCCCTGAACTTCCCGCACCACTGAGGAGTACAGGGTTCTGGGGGCTCTGAAGCTCTCAGCCAGGTGCAGTGTGTTTAGACAAAAATGTGGCCTCCTAGGCATTTTCCATCTCTGGGAGCTATGACTTACAGTTTTTCCTTGGACTACGTTGAAATGGGAGCTCTGCCAATGGGTTCAGGACCACCAACTGTGTTCCACTCCGCATCACTTCCCAGAGCCTCAGGTTGAGAGGAATCAGCAGGCATCATGGCAATGTGGATCCAATTTCAAAGCACACAGTAAGACAGACAGGAGTGTAAGTCACAAGGTGTATGTGCAGGGCTAAAGATGAAGGTCTGAGCCCCAGGAACGCTGTAGTGTGGGATGTGAAAATCAACCTGCTTGGCAGTGAAGTAGGTTAGTGAATACGGTAGCCTAACTGTGTTTTGAGGATGCTGAAGGGTAGGACTGCTAAGTAGAAAGATCAGGAGAATTGAGTCTCCTTATGAAAATCACTCTTTCCTGTTCTGTGTTTTGTTTTCCCTACGTGCACTAGGGTGTGATGGTATTGCCCTGCCATATGGAGGTGGATATGAAAGTTCCTCAGCACTCAGGATATGGGCTAAGTGGTTATGTTTGGGTTTTTTTAGGAAGGTACCCAATTCTTAGTAGCATTTCAGTAGCCTATAGAATTGGTCTGTCAAGAACTGAGCTATCTGCAGGCATGTGGTAAAGCCATATGTACATGCAGAGATTTTAATGGTGTAGAAATACCAGTATAACGTACCAGTGAAGCGTTTCTACTGTGGCTGCAAAACTGAGCTGCGTACTTTGCTATTGAATCCAAGTGAAACAAGCTACAGCTATGACTCCATTTTTGCATCATTACTGCGTCTTCAGGGGTGGTTTTGCCAACCATCTATTGATCAAGGTTTAAATCCTGGCTGTCAGAGTTGCTCCATGAAAGGTGTGCAGCCTAGGAGAGGTCTGTGCAGAGACTTAGACCAACAGTAGGTGTGACAGAGTGATGGAGCCACACTTACAAACAGCTCAGCAGTGCAGCCAGGAGCAGAACTGTGTGCCCAGAGCTCCAGCTCCCCTGTGCCAAAACTCCTGCTTTTCCTGGCCCTGGCTGACTTTAGCAGTGGTTCTCAGGTTCAGGATGTTGCCTGCAGATGAAGGGAATTTGCTGTTTCCACCGGCCTGTCAGAATCTTTCCTTACCAGTTCATATTCTGTCTGGATCCCAAAGTGATTTGCTGTCATCACATGCCTTCCCGCTCTTGGGCGAGAGGGGTGTTTTTCTGCCACTGCTGAGACCTGTTGTGCTTCCTGGCTTCAATGGGGAGAGGAGGGAGGGAAAAGAAAGAGATGTTTCTAGGGAGACTGGTATTCAGGAGTGCTGGTTAAGGTGGCACAGAGGGATACGTCGGCTCCAGCTGTGCTGCAAAGCAGCTCTGAACAGGTGAGCAGAGGTGAGGGGGGAAGGCAGCAGAGGGGCACCCAGGGGCACACCTCTGCTGCTGCAGTGCGGGTCTGAGCAGAGCACAGAGCACAGAGGGGGAGTGGGGAACGCTGGAAGAAGAACGAGCACGGCAGGGCATTCTTGATCAGACCCACTAATTAACTGCTTGCTCTTATTTTATTTACTCCAATCTTTCTATTTTTGCATCATTTGTTTCCCTGTTCAAGCGAAACAGCAAGGAACTTTTTAAAATTTAAATTCAGAAGTGCTGGAACTGAGCTCCTGCTGGGGAGAAAGTCCTGGAGCTCTGCTCCTGATGGCTTTTGGGAACGGCTGGCAATGTTTCATTGTCTGTCTCTCCCTTCCAAAGGCAGGTACCATTCTGCTCTGCTGGGGCATGTGGATCTCATTATGTTATCAAACTTCACAACCATGGGATCGGAACTGCAATGCCTGCTGCTATTTGAAAGACCCCTAAGCTTGAATTTTAGTAAGTAACGCATCCAGACATCTTCCCATTGTGGGCTTTTTCTCACTTTACATCTATCTTTCCCTTATGTGCTTCTCAGTCCCTTTGCACTGTTTTGTTGTTTCAGAATCCTTACATATAATTATTCTGTATTTTTTGGAGATGTTAAAGATACTACCCCGATGGCTCAAAGGTGCGACATGGACCTGGGCAGGATTTAATTAAAAATTACAGTTAATAATAATATCGTATAATAATAATGCTAAATTATAGTTCTTTTGTCAGAATGCTTTGGGAAGATAATGCAGCACTGCTGTCTTCATCACATGAATAAATTGTGGCTGGGGAATATGGTTCACCCAAGTTCATGGGAGAGTCAGGGGGTGAGTAAGTGTTCCTGGTAGTCCGTTTCCTACAGAAAGTGGGGTTTACTCCAATTTCTGTTTTCCCATCCTCTGAATCTCCCTCCGATTTCTTGGGCAAGCCTCCAAGAGAAGAAACTGGCATTGCACTGTGAGCTGAGGATTAACAGTTTGCTGAGGTCCAGAGGGATTGCCTTCTGTGATTCAGTGTAAGGACCAGTAGCTTCACTGTCCAGGTTCACACTCACAGTCAGTGAGGCTGCTCCTCTGTCAGGACTCAGGAGGGCTCTGTAGAACAGGAGCTGCACTTGAACTTCCTCTGTAAATGGATGTGGCTGTGATAGAAAGGGTGCGATAGGCCAGGACCAAAGCTCTGAAGTCTCTGCACCTTACCCCACACACTTTACATTTCCTCTGGCAAGAGTGAGGACTTTCAGCCCAGATGAACCTTCCAGCATCCTTTCTGTGGTTTCCTGTGCAGATCTGGATGCCTTGATCTGTAAGGGAGCTGAATGACATTAGGCTCCCAGGTCCTTTTGAAATCCAATGGAAACTAGGCATCTCTCACCATTCACTTAGTTAAAAAATCTCTAGCAGTGACATGCAATGGGCTTATCAGAGCAGGGTTCTTTGAAACACTTAATGCTGTATTTCTTCAGTCATTAATACCTGATCTGTGCACTACTGGATCCCCCAGTAGTGTTAATGCAATTGATTCAGCTGCAGGACAGGTGGAAGTTCTGTTCAAGGTGCTGGAGCACTCGGTAGGGTTTTTAGGCAAGCGGTGTTTTTATGCACTAGAGGACATGTGGGAGAGTTATGCCTGGGCAAACCGACGTCAGTGGGATGGATCTGTGACTCCAGTCATTAAACTCTTTAGAAAAGATATTCCTGTGGACAGTCCTTGCCATAAAATACAGCACTTCCGAGGCTGCTCTGATTTACATTCAGATTTCCCCCTGCAACAGCCCACTATCCCAAAGGTAAAAAGGAGGTAAATACTAACCCCCTTTAACTTAGAGGTCCGATATAAAAGCCTATTCCTTATTTATCATAGTTAATTCTTTCAGTGGTGCCTGCCACTGTAATATCCTGCTTTCTCTCCCCACATCTTCGATCCTTCCTTCTTTTCTTCCCTCCTCCTTCCTCTTGCCCTTCTTTTCCCTCCTTTTTTCCCCTCAGTCCTCTACTTCCCTGCGCGAGTTTGCTGCCTCTTGATTAAAATGTTGACTTTAACTTGGAATTAACCTGATTAATGTAATTGAAAGTAAAAGTCCGCTGCTCAGCACTTTGGGTGATGAGTGGAGATGGATTGAGAAAGAAAGCTTTCAGATTGAATACACTTCTCTCCTCTGGCTGTTAATTGCACCGTTTACTGGTACCTGACTCGCTGACCGTCAGTGTTTAGTCCAGTTAATGATGATACACAGTCCATACTTTCCAGAGATAATTAAAAAACATTCCAGCAGACGCTCTGCTGCAGAGAGCTTTCCTATCTGTTGCAGTCAGCAGGCCCCAGGGGTTAGGGGTTGTAGCGGGTAGAGGCAGAGACGGCTGTTCTCCGGGTGCCGAGTGGAGCTGGCCTTGGTTATGCAGGTGTTGCGAAGAGGAGAGGGATGGTAGCTGCTTCACATGTTGGCTTTAGTGTGTTTGTCTCTTGACTGTACAATATTGTGCATGGGTGAGCGTGAAGGCTCTCTGGGGTTGGGGGCCTATTTTTGTGCTTCCAAAGCACTTTGACTAAGACATAGGATTTTTAAGTAGAGCTCTCTTGCCGCAAAGTCATTTGAGCTCTTATCTGTAAGGGTAACTCAGCGCTGAGATCCGTGAGAATTAGGCATTTAAAGGCTTTGTGCATCTGGACATTGGTCTCTTGTGGCATACTTTTACATCTGCAAAATAGGAATGCTCAGACTTCTTTACAGATGGGGACCTCTCAAATGTCTGTGGACAGAGATTTAGAGAAAATGCCTTGGCTGCCATATCCTAGAGGCTCCCATACACTGAAGTGCTAGCAGAAAAATTTTCTCTCCAAATAAAAGAATCTGTTTGGAAGCAGACTGGCAAGGGATCTGGTGAGAACTCTTACATTGCTGAAAGTAGTGTTCAGGCAAAACCAGCAACCTGTACCAATGCCAGCAGTGGTATTAATATATTTGCTAATGACCTGAAAGAGGGATGAACAAAGGGAAGAGGAACTTGTAGGTGTGATAGAGGGTTGGTATGCTGATCAAGATCAGGAAAGATGACAAAGAACTTGTGAGGGACCGGGCAGCAGTGGATGTGTAGGTAACAGAAAGAATAGGTTTACACATAGGAGGAATCCAGAAATTGCCTACTGTGTCCTCCCAAGTGAGGCATGTGTCGTGCAGGTGACATTAAGAGAGTAAGAACTCGCTATTTCAGTTGGCACTTTGTTCCAATAGCTAATTACTGTAAATTAAAACTGTGGGCTGTATTTTTCATCTGAATTTGTCTGTATTCTAGCTTTCAAGCCACTGGTTCTTGTTAAGTCTGTCTTTGATAAATTAAAAAAAAAGCTCTTTTATACTTAATGTTTTTTCCCTGTTCAGATACTTCTGTGTTAGACTTGGTGTAAGATAATGCACACCAAAACCTATGATTTGCATTTCTTGTACGCCTTATGCTGTCAACACGGGGGAAAAAAGCTAGGTGTCACTGTGACCAGCTCAACAAACGTTAAGTACTCGGCATGTCCTCATCCACCCTCTCTTGTCCTGCTGCCATTTCCCTTTACACATGGAACCTGACTATGAGCAGTGTTGAAGCTCTGGGGAGGAGGATGAGATTTTAATGAGTGGGGTTAGTGTTTATATTACAGTAGCAATGAAAGGCTCTCATGAGATCAGAGCCCTTGTCATGATAGATTTTGTGTTTTGCTTAAAAAAAAAACAACCAAACAAAACCCAAAAAACGGCAAGCAGATTATATCCCAGAGGTTTTATAATTCAAATGGCCTGGAATTTGGAAAGACTGTATCCTCACACATGGATTTCAGATCCACAGAGGGGAGCAGAAGGATTAAAAACCTTACGTCTTGCTCCTTAGTCCAGCACTGGTATTGTAAGAGCCTCCTGCACCTTGGATAACTTTTTAAATTGGTATTGCTGCACAGAAAGAGAGTGAAACAGTGATTTTTAATTTTTTTTTTCCTATTATGTCTCCTATTCCCAAGAGACTAGCAGTCTGCATGTGGCTGTGGTATATTTCCATATATTGAAATAAAACTTAAATATAATAGTAAATGTTGGGGGCTGCAAGGCTGCTTTCCTCTGAGCAGGTAACTCCAGAGGATTTTCAAGTATTTAAATCTGGCCCATTGGCCCATTCCAGACACAGTATCTGGTCAGGCATTTGATCAGGATGCCTAGCCAAAGCATCCAAAAATACTGAGTCCTTCTCGACCTGAAGGCATGGGTTGGTTTTGGCTTTAAGTAGAAATTTGAAAATCTCTGGTAAATGCCAGCTTAAAAAAAAAAAAAGCAGGGAGATACAAAATTTTGGAGTATGACTGAAGAGCTGTGTCCTGGCTGTTCCACAGCCCTCCCTGTTTCATTTTTCATTTTCCATTCCTATATCTGCTTTAGCCTTTGTTTCATGCTCTTTTCCATGGTGATCCCATCTTCTCTGGCCCTCCTCTCTCTGCTCCATATTGCATAGGCTTGTGCCCTTCCCCACCAGCTGCTACCTCCTTTTTCTTTGTCTGTAGCCCCAGGCTGGCTTTATCAGATTTACCTTCAAGGCCATCCCATAGAGTATAGAAGTGTTTTCATCTCCATTTTTTTTTCCTGCTGAAGACTCACAAAAGCAAAGGGACTTTGGTACGGACCACCTAGCAGGTCTTTGGTACAGCTTGCTTTGACCAGCCCCTAAGACCAGGAGTACTTAGTCACCAAAAGCTGGATAACCTTCCTCTAGACTTTCAGTGGAATTTTTTTCATTGAAAAATTTTCCCATCATACTGACAGCGCTAAGATGAGAAGAGGGACTATTTCCTCAGGGTGGGCTGGTCCCTGCCCTTGGCTGACCTGTGCCTCTGGAAGGGGAACATAGCTGCAGCGGGGGGCATAACTAGGGTCCTTGAGACCTGGCCTGCTGAGTGAGTTCCCAAGGGACACTGACCTGTCACTGTAGAGAGTGGCCCTGCTGAGGGTTGCTTTGTGCTTGATTTTGATGCTGGAGTGAGTCTTTGACAGCACCTGAATGTGGCTGGTGGGTGAGGCTCACTGAGGCAGAGCTCAGCGGGAGGATGCTGCCATGGGACCTGTCGTGCTGGCACCTGCAAAGAGGCCAGGCTGGCTGTTGTTTGCTATTCCCTGCACACACGCAGGGAGCCTCGTGCACTAAGTGACATCAAGGCTCATTATTTTCATCAGATGGCACATTTGTAACCTGTTACCAAGTAAATCGTGATAAAATAGACTGGAGCAGCCCAGAGTCTGAGTCTGTGCTGAGATGGCTGCTGTGAGCATAGCAGGCAGGTACAGAGCCTTACAGGACCACTGGCTCCAGCACCTTAAAGGAGCAGGGAGCCCTCACAGATAGTAGAGGGTCTGGGTCAGAAGATGCTTACAATGCATCTTTTTGGCAGACACTGTGTGCTTGTGATGAGGGTGAACTGCATCCTTCCAATGGTCCCAGGAGTTGGGTCATTTACCTCCCTCCTTCTTGCTATTGGGGAAACTGAGACATGGGAAAAGAGAAGTGACTTGCCCAATGTCACATGGTAAATCTACAGCTTCATCTCCTAGTTCTGCACTCTGTGCTTGGAGCTGAGAATGAGTCCCTTGCAAGTTACAATCCAAATGGCAGGGTGAACAGCAGGGGACCCACAGTTCTCACATTTTCTTTTCCCCATGTTGAGAGTCCAGATAATGTGTGTGACTTGCAGTGGCAGTTGAGAGCACCAGAAAAAAAACCCAACCTAGCTCGTTGCTGGAGTTTAATTTTCTGGTTTTGAAGATTCTTAGTCTACCTGGAACATTCAGGTTTTTGGAGAGGAACTGCATTTGTTTCTGTACTGAGAGGTACCAACTCTGTTGCCGTTGCTTTGTGCTTCCCTCTCAAGCCTCTCCCTGCCCCACAGGAATAGATGAGTATGTGTTACAACATATTGTGAAGCTGGATTAGATATTATCTTCAGTTTGTATGTGGAGAAACTGAGGCAACAAAGAAGCTTAGAAATTTCTGCAGGGACTCTTTTGTGTCTTTGAGAGTTAGAAAGCTGAGAGCAGGAGTCTCTCCAGAGCACTCTCCCGTGAGATTTCTAGTCTCTGTTTCTGACATACATGGAAGTACCCACTGTGGTTTTACAGAACAAATGGGACCTTTAGTGGAGATCGGATCTTCCAGTGTTGTGCATATCCGTAACTGAACTGCACCCTGTAGCACGCTTTATTTGGCTTCTAAATAAATATGTTCTTACAGGATTAATAGATGCTGAAGAGCAAACACAAAGATGCTTCACATGTGAACAGTATACGTCACTGGTGGTGCTGCAGTGGAATGTGCTGGAGGTGGTTATAATGATGGCTGTAAATACAGAATCTCTCAGGAATTTTAATACATCAAAAAGCGTGCTGTGATCCAGAACAAGAACAGTCTTTGAGAAGTTTGACTAAACTGAATGAAGTAATTTTAAGAGCAATGTAAATGTTTCACTCTGGCAAAATCCAGACGGTATGATTTTTAGAGCCTTTCTCTATTCTGATTTTTTACAAATAGGAGAAAACATTGAAGTAAAAATGTTTTCAATAGAAGTACAAAGATTTATCAGAAAATAAACTGATAATATTTGCTTCCAGATTTATAGTTTAAAAATTCCCCCAACATAGTGAAATTACAAAATACTTTCTTGATACAGAAGGTACGTTGTGGGGAGGAGGTAGTGCATGAGCATTTTTTCTAACTTTAGCTGTGTGTATCCGGACCCTGGTTACCAACTGACTGGCTCTTCGCTGCAGCACTTCTTTAATGCTTACTGATCCCTTATAAATATAATAGAAGGTGTGCTCTACTCTCTGCCCCAAAGGTCTTACAATTTAAATTGGCAGTTTAGAAGAAATATCTCCCTATTTCAGGAACTGGAGCATAGCAAGATCAGGGACTTGCTCAAGGTGACATGGAAAGTATAAAAATCCAGCACCAGCTTGTTCCACGTCCAGATGAGATCCATCCTTTAAGTTACCTCTCATTTTGGGAGCACTCCATGATTGCCAGGCTGGCCTGTTTTACTGCCCCAGCGGCTTGAGGTGGAGAGATGGCCAGTGGCCGGGGATGGGGGTGGCCAGCCAGCCCTGCTGCAGCTGTCACTGCTCTTTGCTGACAGTTGCTGTAATCCATGGTGCTTGCTTTTATGGTGCTAATTAATCTCTTTTAATTAATGAAATCCTTCTTCCTCACATTATTCCCCTTCCCTTCTTCTTTGCCTCTTTTCACCTTCCACAGCTGAAACCTACAGCCCTCCTTGAGCAGGGGCTGATAAAATCTCCAGCCTTTAAACATCTCTGTGTACTCGTCTGTGGCAGTGCTGGTGGCTCCATCTGCTTTTCTGCTTTGGTGCAGTAGCAGCTTAATCTTCATGGCCTGTTATCTTTGAAGCACACTTGATTTCTCAAAAGAAAAACAGCTAAGCATTTTAGCACCCGCTGCTTTCCTTCATAGACTGCTACATGTCATTGCTGTTTAATCATGGCCTGAGCTTGCAAACACTGTGTATGTGATGGTACTCCTTTGAATAGATGTATGGGCTTGATTAGGACAACACATTCAGATAATATTGCTTGCCAGCATCTTTGCACTCCAGGACTGTTTATCTTCTTTAATTCCATTCCTTAACTCCTACTCATAACCTTTTCTTTCTTCTCCTCAGGGCCCAGAGTCTAATTCTCGTCCTTGTGCTATAAGACTTGTCATAATGTGATGGGTAAATCAAGAAACAGAAGAGAGACTTTGGAACTGCAGGACTGGATGTACCCAACCTGTCCTCCCCTCTTCAAGTTATCACTTCTGGTATTTCTGAAAAAGCAAGGACCAGAGCTCTGCTGCACAAGCAATGGACAACACACAACAAAAACATAGTCCTGGTTCTGAAGGACATTCAGTTCATCTTGGGACAAGGAGCCCATTTCTGGACTCGCAGACCCATGTCACTGCTTGGCTTGAAGGGTGATAGAAAATTCTAGCGAGCAGAACTGTCAGCATTACAAGGGGAAGTTTCCATACCTCTGCATATTCAACTGCTAATCACAGCATATTTTTTCCCTTTGCAAACCCTGCCAGGTATGTTGTCTCTTTGTTATGTTTTTTTCAGCAGTTTCTTTCCCTCTTTCAATATCTAAGTTTATAGTGCCTTTCCTCTAGCTCTAGTGGCTGATTTACATACAAAAGGGTGATCAGCTGTGGGAAGAACAGTCTAGCGGATCAAATACTAAGTGACATTAAGTGGCATCTAAATGACATTACTTCGATTCTCTGCCGAGCTATGAGTTGCCGTGTGACCATGCACACAGTAATTAATTCCTGTGCCTCCGCTCTCCAACTGTAAAATGGGCATGGTTTTGAGCTCCTGGAAAGTCCTGCATTAGTTTGAGGCGAAGGTCAGGAATGCCTGCGTAGAGCTGAGAAACTGCTGGTGGGATCCATTTGAACACATCCTTAGAACCTGCTGGAAAGGTAGTTACTGTGTGTGGGAAGAATTGTATTGTGTCTTGTTTGTATGACAGAGCTATGCTTTTACATGATGGAAGAACTACACAGGGACCCTCATGTTACATTAACTTCTGCTTTTTTCTGTTCATTCCCATTTCTTTGGGTCAGAACATGTACGCAGTCCAGTGAAAGGCAGAACTGCAGACTGGCTCCTTAGCATAGTGAATGTCCAGGTGCACAAATCAATATAGCAAGGCACATCAACAATCAGAAAACTTTCATGGTTCCTATAGTAGGTTATAGTTTAGTCAGAGAAAGAGAGAAAAGCATACTTTAAAGAGTAGTCATAGGAAAGTGACTGGGAAAAAAAGCCAAACACAAAACCCCACCAAAAACTTCCATCTTGCTCATACTTGCTGATTCAAACTTTCCTCGTAATGGTTTAGATCCAGAATTGGTCTGTTAAAGTCAACATGAATACATTAATTTTCAGCGTATGTTCTCCGTGTACTTGGACAAAATCAAGTCCATTGCTACATCAGAAACTGTAAATGGTCTATGAAAGGCATATACCTTATAGCTTTAAAGGAGCGGATTCTTTTCCTGATTGGGCTGATGTAAATCACAGATGGTCCTGCTCAGGACAGGGTGAACCCCAACAGGCTGAATAAAGCCTGTCTCAAGATGCAGGATTACCTGAAAAAGGAAGGGAGCAACAGGGAGACCACAGAAGCTTAGTAAAAGCTCTTGATGTCGCCTTCTCTCATAGCTAGGTACAAAAGGTCTGCTCCAACTTTGACTCTGTCCCAACCCAAAAATAGACCCTGCGTCCCTTGCAGAGACCTTTGCCTCTGGATCAGAGGTGATTTCAGCCAAGCAGCAATGTGCCTGTACTGGCCTTTTCTCCCCAAAGGGCAATCTCACCCATCCTTAAAGGACACCTGTGGAGCCACATGTGCTTTCATGCCCCACCGTGCTTCTCAAGCGGTAAATGAATATCACAGAGGGAGAGAGGGACTGTGGGGGCTGAGAGACCTGTGGGGTCTCCACTGACACCAAACACATCATTGAGCTGCCAATACAATGAGAACTGGGAGAGCTGCTGGCCTAGGATCAGGTGTCAAGAAGAAGTGGCAGGAGGTGAGAAGTGCCAGGAATACTGCTTCCCAGCTGGCTCTGGAAACAGTTTATGCCTGTGTCCATCTGCACTCAGATAAAAGCCTCCCTGAATTATTCAGGTACTCTTTGAAAACTCTGATCGGGCAGAAAGAAAGTGAAGGCAGCTTGGCTTTACCTGCTGGAAAACAAGCACTCACTGTAAGCTCCAGGGCCAAACCAAAGTTCCTCTCCTCACACAGTGACAGCAGCTCCTGCCACCTTTATGACAGGAGTTCTCTCTGCTTGTTACACTAGGTTCTCACATACAGGCCTCAAATGTGTGGGCCTTCAGTCCTTACAGGCTTCAGTAGGTACTTTGCAGCTAATTGGGCCCCCCACCCTTCCAGTCCTGCAGTGATGCATTGGTACTGCCTTCCCAGGGTTCTGGACATGTGGAGAGAGGTGCACTTAGGAACAGCTACTGGCAAACCCACCTGGGCGGTGAGTGGTTCCAGCTGTATCGGTGGGAAGAACATTCAGTTTAGCCAAAAAGAATCAAGTAAGGTAGCACAAACTTGAGATTTCCAGGAGGGTGAGGGCAGTGAGTGCTCTTTGGTGCTGCAACCAGCCTGTTGAAGTGCTGGGACCCCAGCTCTGCCCGCCACCCTTTGAGGGCAGCAGCACACAGCAGAGAGTGCCACACAGCAGCTTAAAAGAAAAAAATGGCCTGAGTAAGTGGAGCAGGGTCAGAGCTCTCTACTGTCCTTTAAGCTACCACTGACTTCCTCTTCGGGGGAGTGAGTCAAGCGATCCCCGTGTTAGATACCCGTTTTGGTATCACGGGCAGGTGAGAGCTGTCTTGCAAGGAGAGACTGCATACAGTCTTCATACCGCTTTCTGCATGTTAAACACTGTGCATACCCAAGACTGGGATTACACAGTCCAGCATTATTGACTGCTATGTCTTTGTAACATTTTAGTTGTGTGTTTTCTTTTAAATGACAGTGCCGGCAAGAAAGTATTAGATTAAGAAGTAACTTTCAGTTTTAGCATGGCACTTTACTAGCCATGTGGCTGAGAAAGTAAAAGGATTAACAAGGAGGAGGAAACCCTCTATCATCCCCAACATTTTTTTGTTTCTGAGATTTTAAGGCTGTCTTCTGAGTTGTTGAACATTTGCAGGTAGCAGCCCCCATTACTGGAAAGTTCATCAGCCAAATGCCACCTTTCATCCTCTGCTGTTGAGTGCCTGCAGGTTTGTAGAGTCAGGCTGTTCGTCCAAGAAAAGGTAACAGCAACAGAATCACACAACTTTTTCTTGCTTGTCAGTATTAGTTATATTGCAAGGCCTGTGTCCTTGATGTGCATAACTGTGGATTATGGTGGTCTGTACCCACTGACACACCCCGCCCCCCCCAAATCATTATCAGCTGCATCACAGGATAACTCCCCAATAGACAGTGAAGTGGTTTGACAGTTGCACATTAGGAACTGATGACCTGTTGCATTCTAGTTTAGGCAAGGTAAATTGCCACATGCTGCCAGGAGATGATGCTTTGAGAAAAATGTGTGCTTCAGAGAGGAAGTGATTATATGGAACGATGTCCACAGCAGAGCTGCAGTGCAGGGACCTGCTCACTGAGTTCTTTGGCCTGCAGAGTGAGCTCCTTGAGGACAAATTATTGAATAAACTTGTAACAGGAGAATACAGGGTGCTTCTATAATAGGGATGTCTCTCGGGATAAGAAGCAGAAGCCCAAAATACTGCTCTGTGCTACAGAGTAGGTTTTATCTTTTTTGCTATCTTTATAGACAATAAAGGTGATCAGCATCTCTCTAAGAAAGTCTGTCCCAAGACAAAATTAAATTTTCTGACCTGATTGTTATTAGGTCCTCCACTATCAAAACTATTTCATATCTGATTTCTCCTGTCATGCCTGCTCTGTGAAGGAGTAGTTTATTTCTGGCACCAAGTAGGAACATTTTAAAATATTTATCTATCTTTTGTTTTGGTTATTTATAGTATCACTACTATATCAGACTGATCTCAGTATTACTTGTTGTTTCTAGGCATTCATGGTTCCTATTACAAAGAAGTTATAATCTAGTGAAAATGACGTTAATCAAATGTTCCATTCAGAATATTAGCTGTAACTTGAGAGAATTAGCTTGTGCTATGATCCCTATTCTGAATATCTGAAATATGACATTTTTAAAGGCCAAAGAATGACAACTGTATACCTATGTTTCACTTCTTGAATTCATTGTTTTCCTCATCACTTTTCAGATGAAGCATAGGAATGAAATGAACAGAACTAGCAGGGATATCTGGGGTTACTGAGTCTAGGGTTTTTTCCATGGGAGAATGATTGGGTTTTTTCTGACTAATACAATATTGCAATGATTACAAAAAGATAGGGGAGTGGTTACTGTTTCTGCCTGCTTGCTAATACTCGCACCACAGGCAGTTATGTAAGAGTTGGTGGTAAGGATGACTGCAGGCTGTGCATCCTGCACATCAGCTAAAACCATCTTTGCCCATGTACGTTACTCATTAGCTGAAGTAAAACATTCTCTTCCTCTTCACATGTGAAACTAAGGAACAGAAAACATTTTTTATCTACGTTTCTCTACGAAATATTGGTTGCTAGCAAGAAATGAATGCTAAAAAATGCACTTAAAGCTGATGGAGCAACATCAACTACTGTTGATCTTGGAAGGGATTTGTAAGGATTTTGTGTGACTGATATAGTCCTTTGTCAACTGAATCTCCTGATCAAGCTGTATATTCCATAACACACTAAGATTTATCCATTAATGGATAAGTACTGAGAGAGTGGAACCATAAATAGAAATACAGATAAATAAATAAATAAATACAGTTTGTCATTGGATCAGTTGTTTGCTTCCCAGCATTTGTTGTTCAAGATACATTCTTTAGAGATATTGTTGGGTCTTGAGGACAGAGTAGATATCCTTCCCCTGGCTTGTGTAAAGCATCTTTCTTTTAAGGAAACTGGCACAGTTATTCCAGTTTTTCAGCTGGCCCGTGGTGTGATAAGGTGGTTGTGGAGCTGTGATCTTGGAAGGTCACCTCTAGGATAGGGGTGGGTGCAAGGGAGCAGTCTAGGATGTCCCTCCAAGGTGTCCTCCAGGCTCTGGAGGGATCCGACTGGTAGCTCTGAATCAGCAGGTTACATTTTGTAGTTTGTGACGTTAAACTGAATCTGTTGTGCTGTCTGATGTGCTGAAGGGTTTATCTGAACTGTTCTCCCCTCTGTGTACTATGATAGGCAGGGCAAGGATTTCTTGCCACTTTAAAGCAGACTGGGGGCAGGGGTTAGGACAGATAAAGGCAACAACTTTTTGCCAAGGTAGAACTGCAGTGATTCACCAACTCAGACTTCTGCTGTAGTCATGTGTCCCTGTTACGCTGATAAGTATGGAGGGCCAGGTGTGTATTCAGAGAGACATCTGCAGAAATGTGCTTAAGTTCCATATTTGAACATTCCCAAAGTTTGGGAAAATCTAGACCCAGAATCCAAAACTTTGAAGTGTAGCTCTGTGTATCCAGGCATCAGAGTAAATAATGTGTGGACTAGAAGTGTTCCAACACTGCAGGTCTTCACTGGACACCAGTAATCATGTGTGGAGGAAAAGATATTTCTTCTTCAGTAGGCCCTTGACTCATCAGAGTTGCTAGTGGGAAACACAAACTCTGCCAGCACCAGTGCAGTATCATGACTCCCAGGATTTCTTTGTGTTCTTCAGCTTTTATATGGTGGATGAAGTTTTGGTTCTGCTGACCCAATTGGAAAATATGTCATATTGGATTAAACCAGAATTTATCCCACTGTTTTCCAACCAGACAAGAGAATGTGAAAAGCAGCCCATGCATCATTTGTAAATCTCTGCCATATGGTAGAGACACATTTCTGTCTCTTGTTTAAAGATGGAGATATATCTCAGGGCCTGGCTTGATGTTTTATGTGAGGGAAATGAGCATTTTCAAATCTTAAAGCCACAGCAGGGTAGAGGGGAACAGGGTAGTAGAGCACTGGGGTGGATTGCTTAAGGAGGTTGTGTAACCTTCATTGTTGTTCTTAAAAACAGCCTAGACAAAAAGATGTAGAAGTACTTTAGCAGTGGTTGATGCTGCCTTGGCAGAAGCAGTCTTGACGATCTCCTAAGGTCAACTTCAGCCTTGTTTTCTGTGATTCTGTAAAAAGAATTGTTACTATTTCTGTTACTAGCATTCGAGGAGCATTTCTCAGAGATCAGAATCTGGTGTGTGCCTGGTGCTGTACTCACATGCTCGAGGAAGATGGTCCTGCCCTCAGAGAGCTTACGAATACAAGTCAAGAAGCAGTGGCTAGTATGGACAGCTGAGGGAATACAGTAAGGAGCAACGAGATGCTATTGATCAGCAGGATAGGCAGTACTCATCATACATCAGCAGCCTAACTGCTGTCAGATTTTTGCAGGCGTCATGGCTAAGGAGAATTTGAAGGAGGATAATGAGGAAGCTTTGCAAATGAAATCTCCAGGCTCCCACCACCTCTGCTCAAGAGCCGGGCAGCAGAAGGATAATGGTTTGCCACCCACTTCTGGTTGTTCTTGTGTCCCTGCCGGCCGCTGCCCACTCTCGTGGGGGGCACAGGTGGTGCTCTCGCAAACTTGCTTCTAGTTCATGTTGTGGCAGGATGGCAGGAGACAGAGCCAAGATAAGGCCTGGCCCTCTATCCCACATGCTGTGGGATCTCTTCCAGTGACAAGAAGTAAAGTTGACGAGTCTGTATCGAGACAGTGAAGTGACCCCCGTGCTGCTCCACATAATTAATAAATAAAGCACTGGGGGAGTTTTTGCCATGCCGGCTGCTATGACAGGGCTGTCTACGGTGCACTTAAGCATTAAATGACCAATTTCTGTCAGACTAACTTCCCAAGCCTCTCTCTCTCTCTCTCTCACTCACAAAGCTAGCTTCCTCGCTCCCTGCACTTGGAGTTTTTCAGCAACTGATGGCTCCTGGTTCATTTCTGTGGAATTAATTGGTCCCTGAATGAATTCTGTTGACAGGGCAATTTATCATGTGTTTGGGTTGACAGTGTTGGATATCGGTAAAGGGGGGTGGTGGTGTGTGGTGGGATGAGGGGAGATGGACAGGGTGGGGGTGGGTGGGAGGATGAAGAAGAGGAGGAGTAGAAGAAAGGGGAGGTGGAGGAGGAGATTCTTTAAAAAAACAAAATGAAAGAGAGAGGAAAAATTCTGTTCTTCTTTGGCTCGCTCCAGTTCAACTCGGTGTGATGGATAATGCACAAGAGGGATGGGAACAAGAAAGGGGGGAGGAAGGGAGTGCCACTTGTCTCATGACAGGAGTCAGGATGCTGCTTTTCCACAATTTGCACCATGGCTTGGGGGAAAAGGAATAAAAAACGAAACCCAACCAAACCAACAGCAAGAGGTAGTAGCTGTTGTGTGGTGTCTCCGGGGCTCAGCCAGAAGCCTCCATATGTGATGCCCAAATCTATTTCTTCCTCCTATGAAAGTGAGTGGGAAGCTAGGGGGAAATCTGGTTAACCCTCAAAATGCTAATACATGCCCAAATACTGTTTCAGTAGGTACTGAGTGGTGTCCAGCACCTCACAATGTGTTGGTATCTGCTATTGTGTCTACTGGTCAGGGACATCCAGGAAGGAATCACATCTTACAAAACAATGTCATCGGTTTGGGTTCCCAGTTTCCCCTCAGTATGGGTCAGAGAGGGGTGCCTGGTACCATATGATCTCGGGTTACATTATTTCATTGTCCAAGATAGAGACAACAAGTGACTTCCCAATATAATTAAAATTACATTGTAATTACATTGTCATTAAAATGTTGTGACTCTGGTGTGTGGATTCAGTTTCTAGGCAGCGCAATCTAGATGATCGTTTAGTCCCTCTGGCTTCACAGCTTCTGAATGCAGAAGTGTGGGTATGTATGCACATGCATGTGCTACAGCATGGATAATGTTAAAACCAACTCAAGCCAGAAAGAAATTCAATTTGGATGAAACAAAAGTATTCAAATAAAGATTAGATAGATTTTTAAAATTATGTCTTTTCTAGGAATTTTTGAATGACCTAAAGAGGTGTAGTGAAGACTTGATCCAAGGAAGGCATGTCTGTGAAATATTGGTTGCGTGCACGTGCAGAGGATAGGCTCCATTAGTGTCGTCTTCACTTCTGTCTCCTCCCCCACCTCTCCCTACACTGCAAGTGGGATGTTCCAAGATACTCAATGCTGAGATCAGTGGAAAAGTTACCAGTAGCTTTCCTGCTGATCTCACTGGAAGCAGCATTAAGTCAAGAGCTCAGCATTTCTGAAATTGCCATCCGGAGCCTTTAGCTGCAGGCTAGTGGGATCTGCCTTTGGGTTTTGGAGCACTGTGGGTCAGTTTACCAGCATTTAGTCATCATCTTTGTCTTGGAACCAAAGGCTTCATCAATTCAGCTGACAAAACAAGTGCCCGTATTGTAAACAGCCTGGAGAGAGAACTGAATCTGAGTGGCAAGCCCTACACTGGGGGTGGTGAAACACGAGAGGTGTGGTGGTTGATGGGCTCTCTCTTATTTTGTTCAGTCAGATGTAATGCAAATGCAAAAATAATTCTCATCTGGTAAAAATGGTGCGACTGAGCATTGAGAAGACTGCTTGTTTATGGTTGTCTTTACATTGGTTTTACCCCAAGTTGGGTCAAACCTCCAGCCTGCATCCTACCTGAGAACATCTGAGCATCAGGTCTCTAGAGTGCTAAAATGGATCAGGGTGAGGAGATGTAGGAAGCAGGGAGCTGGCACAGTCAAACTGCAGAAGATTGAGAGAGACTGTTTGTAGTGCCCCCAGGTTTCCTGCCAGTTAGGAAGCCAGTTAAAAGTTACTGTACTATGAGCAAGTGTACAAGAAAAGGCAGTCATGCAAAGACATACTGGGCAGAGGGAAAGTTTGTTTTCAAACACTTTTATTTTCCTTCTCTTGGTGTGATCACGCCAAGGAAATGGTGCAAGTAGCTCCTTCTCAAGGCTTCTGTAACAGGTTTCCATTGTAGTTACCTCAGGTAAATAAAGCTCAGGTTCATCTGTAGTGCAGGGGATCAGATCTAGAAATACTCCTATTGGAGATGAGTGGATCCAAAATAACAGTTATGACTTGAGATAGTAGGATTAATGAGGATGCGTATGAATGTAGCATTTTTTAATGTGGGATCCTAAAATGTAAGTTGTTTGGGGCAAGGACCAGCTCTGTTGTAGTTTAAGACAACAAACAATAATACATATAGTAACTAACATATACAAATTGACAATGGTGGCAATAATAGCTGAGAAGTGATTTTTCTACACAGAAGTCATGCAGACAGACACAGAGAAATAAGAAAACTTAGGAGGTGTATGTGGTGCTCAGAAAGGGCCAGTCTGAACTGCAGGTATCTGTGAAGGGGGAACCTGGCTGGCTGCAATCCCACAGAACAAAAACATCATGGATTTCTAATGAGAAGGCACTTGTGTTGGAGTTGTGTCTTTTTATAAAGAGGGCCTCCACACAGAGATATGAAGCCTAACTAGAGGTTATTTACAAAGGGGTTTTTTTTTTCCTCATTAAAAACAAGATTAGTAGTACTACAGTTTAGAAAAATAAAGCAAAGTGAAGAATGTACAATTTGGGTAGCAAAAGCTCTGCAACATAGTATACAAAGATCTGACATAGCTCCAGCAGCTATATGTTGATAGTAGGTAAATTCAACCAGAAATAATGTGCATGTTTCCAACAGTGCAGGTAATCACCTGTCAAAATATTTTAGCTAGGGTTCACTGTATTTTCCAGCACTCAAATCTTTACACTTGGTAGCAAATGTTCCTCAGAAACAGATTCCCTTAGCTCAGTCCCAGCTATTGGACCCACAGCAGGAATTAATTCAAAGCAGCCCTATGGGTATCTCATATCAGAGGCCAGACAAGATGATCACAGTGCACTAGGAGTCTCCTCTGGGGTAGCTGTGGCAATGAACTTGAAAACAACTATCTTAAAAGTCAATGCCTGATTCCAGTTTCACTTACGTGTTGTTTACATGAGTGTAACTCTTTTGACTTCAGACTTCTGATTGACAGTGGTGGATACAGAAGAGAAAGCAAGCTTCTGAGAAAAGTGGTTATGATCAGGCTGTCCTGAGCCAGTCAGATGAACATGACATAGAATGCATTAATGAAGTAAATGGGCGTATTTTCTCTTATGTCACTGAACCTTTGGAACAGAAACACAAACATTTTTATAAAAAATACTATCCCTAAAACCTGAAAAGAGAGTAAAACCTGAAACAAAACACATCTTTCTGTATTGTGAAATGGAGAAGAAAAACCTCCTGTCGTTGAAAAGGCAATGATTCAAAACTGAAGTCTGCATAAAATAGTGAAGACAAAATGGACCAAAATAAGCACAGAGCAGGTTGCATTTAGAGCTAACCAGGATACAAAAGGTAGCTAGCTAAGATGGCAAGACAAACAAAAAGTATTCAATATACAGCTCCTGCACAGTGGCTATTAGAAATGTACATCAGAGTTGCAGTGTGAATTTACTTAACTTTAATGCTAAATCTGTGGATTTAGGAGTATAGAATTTGTAAGACTGGCCCAGGCTTATGTTTTGTCTGGTCTACCATCTCCAGCAGTACTCGCAACAGGAAGGCAGAACTGTCAATGGGCAGACATAGGAAGCATCTGCAGTTTGTTGGGACCTCATGTAATCTGGATTGTCTTAATACCAGAAATGTTCATATCATTCCAGAATGTTTGTTGAATGCTCATAACTCTGGATTATTATTTTTTTAATCTGTAAAACTTCCCAGTCTTTTCTGAGACCTTCATAACTTCTTGTGGTTATGAATTCAGTTGGTCAAAATACAAACTGTGGGGAAAAATTTTAATCAGCTTTGAATTTGCTTTTTGTAACCTAATCAAGTGTCATCTTTTTCTTGTGTTCTTGTGACCTGCAGGGTCTGGTTCTGCTAAGGAAGCCTCTGTCTTGCCTTCTGCAGAGCGTTCAGGAACCGTTTTGATGAATTGCAATTAAGAGACTTCCTGACACCAGGGGATGCAGAGGTCAAAGAATTCCCTGAGCAGCATAGCAGCAGACCACATGGAGCAAAGATAAAGGTAAGGATATGGCATAATTGTAAAACAGAACAGAAAATTTCTGGAGACATGAAAGAGATTTGAATTTGGAAGGAACTTTGAGTGAAGAGTTCAGCTAAGATTTCTTCCTGGAGCCCAGAAGATTCTTCTGTACTTGGTGGAGAAAATAACAGTGATAATAATGCTTTGCCTCGCCTCGCCTCCATATGTAGTGATTAATCTGGAATGGAAGTTTACAGAAAATTGTAGATAGTCTGGGCAGAAACAAGAGCTTTTTGTGCTCATGTGAGATTTGTAAGGAAGATTATTGTGGTCACTTGAAGATAGATCCCTGAGTGCCTTCTGTTTGGTCATGATTCCAGTTGAAGCTGTGGGAAGTCCTAAAGATCCTAACAGAGGTGTTCTAAGGCACAGCACCAGTGCCTGATCTTGGGAGAGAAGCAGGAGACCTCTATCTGTTGCTAGAGGTGGCACTTGTCTGTGTAGCAATTTGTTTTTAATCAACTCTGTCTATGGCTAGCAAAAGGAAATCCAAGGGACTAACCTCCCAGCCAAGTGGATACTGTCAGGAGCAGAACTGAGATTCTCGCTGATGTTTGTAGAATTGATCTCTGTCTGTAGTACAGCACAAGTAACTTGTCATACTAATATTGTAACATTAACTGAGCTAGATAGGAGGTCTCAAATGAGTCTGAGGGACTTAACCTCAATGTAGATATACACCCATCTGGCTGTAGGACTGAGAAACAGTAGTGACCTTCGACAGAAAGGTAAAATCTCATTGCTCAAGTTCAGTACTGCAAGTGATTGCATAAACAAGTTGGTTGCTATCAGGATTGCATATTTTCAAACACTGGAGTCATGCTAGAATTCACAGCGGAAACTACTGTGAGTATTAGTCTACTACTTTGGCAATTCAGAGAGCAGCAAGAAAAGGAGCTCTTTCACACCATGATTATTCCAGGGACGTGAAATCCTCCATGGAGGAGGCATGGGTCATTTTTGCAAAAAGGTGATGGCTAGAGCTTTTGTTTTCAGACTGTTCCCCTCTCTCCTCCTAATGTGCATTTTCCTCTCTCTTTGGCTTCTTGAGTCTAGGCTGTACTTCAGGTGACTTGTTCAGCATTTGAATAAGAGACAGATGAGAAAAGCTCACTTGAGGGGAAAAAATATAATACAATGGGGATAGGTGGCAGAAACAATAGTTGTTACTATTTTGGCCCTGCTTACTGCAACTAGAATCCTGCCAGGGTTTTTTGAAGATTGATCAGTTTAGGAGCAAGCCATGTTAGACAGAACACTGGCTAGTTTTGGGTGCCTGGAGAGAAACAGTGTCAGGAACATCATTCTCCATCTTTGCTAAGCTTACAGATTCACCACACTTGTCACCTTGAAACTGGGTTAATGAGACAAAGTGAGAGGACCTGCAATCACAACACTTAATGTCTGAGGAGGAGGAGGGTAAGGACATTGGCAGCTGTATGATTTTATGATTTTTGTCAGTATATATCTCCTCTTTTAGCAGTATGGGGAATGTCAAACTAAGAAGTACCCATTTTGGCAAATTAAGAGCATGAGAACCCTTCTGCTGTTCTGGAGCATAAACCAAAGTCAGTAGCAAGATTCCAGCTGCCTTTTGAGGCTTTTGCTTGTCCATTTAATGCAGCCTCTGATGCTTACTGAGGTAGTACACAGATATGTATTGCACAAAAAAACATACATGTAGCTCTGTGCATATGTAACTGAATAATCAGGCTCAACTTCTGTGTTCTGCATGGCTGCACAAGGGAAGAGATGCATCAAAGCTGTTGCTTTTCCCATATTAAAGCCCTTTTAGTTCTGAGGTGACACAAATCCAGTACCTTTGCTGCTGTACAACTCACCCAGAAGGAAGGGCTCCAAAAAGCCTTGCCTCTTTTCCTCCCAGTCACCTCTGAATGGAACACAAAAATTATGAAGCCCAGCCCTGTGATACAGCCACATAAGCATCTGCCTTCCCCGGCACTTCCTTCACCACGGGTCCCAAATGTTTTGGGGTCTCCCTCTCTTCTGAGGGAACAGGTGTTGTCTGTGCTCAGTCTCGGTTTGTGAAGGCAAACAAGTCTCAGAGCAAATAAAGATGTTACTGAATTTTTGCTTTTGCTGTATCACCCAAGCAAAATACATATGAAGAGGTAGAACAGATGAATAAACAAACAATAATGGGTCAAAATAGGCAATCCATACTCAAAGATAAAAATAGAAAGACACACAGGACAATACTGGAGATAACAATAAAGACTGTGCCGGGTTTCCAGAATCCAAGACTGTGCTAAGTTCCCTTTAGCTTTGTCTGTACTCTGTCTCCCTCCTTTTGGTGGGAACTTCTCATATGGCAACTTGACCCAGAGCAGGATTTTCTGGGAAGTCAGTAATGGCAGAGAAGTTGCCTCCAAGGAGAAGAAATGTTCGACATCACCAGGATTTTTCCTAGGAATGGTACTTTGTGGTCTTTCCCCAAAAAATATTTTGCCATTTACAGTTTATTTTGTGGTAGCTCTTTGAGACCTCTGGTGTGGGCCAGGAGCCCGCTACATTACCTGCTGTGCAGACACAAAGCAGTAAGAGAATTCCTGCTACAGACAGAAATGACCACAGTCTAGTGAGAGTGATCACCTGATACAGACAGAAGGGGGAGCACAATGAAATAGTTGGAGCAGAGGGTATAATTTAAATCCCTTCTGATTTATAGTAAAACTTAAGAAGTTGTTGGATGGTATATATGTATCCTAGCTTGTAGAAGAAGAGGGTAAGATTTTTCCTAATGAACTTAAGAGAATTTTCAAAGTAGGGCAAGTTAAAAATAAATAAATTAATTAAAGCTCAGGTCTGATTAGACACATTAAAAACAATGGATCGATTTTCAGGAATCTTCAGCAGTTGTTGTGACAAAACTTTCCCCAAAAGCTCAGTGTGTAATGTGCAGCTGAGTGCCCCAAACACTCCTCAAAGCCTTCTGGTAAAAATACTGAGCGGTACATATTTACATGCTTAGCTCACATTTGGACCCTTTTGAGGAGCTGGTCACAACTGGAATGTCCTTTGGAATATGCTGACAAAGGTGAAACCGAATAACAAAAGATTGTACAGTTCAGAATACCGGCCAGTTTCTTATGGTTACTGGCTAGTGAATCCTCAAAGTAGAGTACTGGGATGGGAGTAAATCATGGAAGGAAATCTCAATCCACTCCTGAGTGCATCTACAACAAGAACAGATGCTCATGAACTGGGAAAATGCTGGGCTGTTGGTGATTTGGGAGAGTTGTGGTATTTAGTTAGATCCCTGAATACGGGGTACATTTTAGAGAGTTCCATTTGGGAATCTTGGCTAAGAGTCTCCCTGCATAAATAGCTTTAAGGCTGTTCTTCAGGCTGTCGATGTGCTTCTGTGAGCTATCTGTTAGCTCACGCTTTCTTTCCACTATGTAACATCCTAAAGTTTCTCTTCTATTTTCTCACAGCATTTTCCAACTCATTTGCTTAGACACTCTTTACACTATATGTACGTATTCCCCTGCCAGAAAAGGATGCAGCAGGTAGAAAACCTGTGCTGAAGATTCATTATCTTTTTTGTACTTTCTCAATAATATGGTGAACCTTTCAAAGTACGTCACTGAGGTGGGTCTGAGCAGCCACCTCTTGTCTCTTCCCAGAATGTGATTGCTTGCCAGTATCCTTCTGCTAGGGCTAATTGGCGGTGGCCCACTTTGCTTTTATTCCTACCTGCATAAAGGGCAGGAGGATCCGGCATGCTGGCACGGCTGGTGAGGTTTGTGCGTCATTCCCTTTCTGTCAAGGACCAGGTAAGCAGCGTTGAATGACTCGCTTCCCCTCTCTGTTTTGTCTAATGATAAGTGCGTTGGTCAGGACAGGAGTGATGTCTTACTTTGTACAGTACATAACGCAGAGTTGTCGTCTGGATATCTCTAGGTGATGCTGTAATATGGTTCATAGTCGCAGTACATAGGGACTGTAATGTTTCTCTCCGTGCCTGTAGCCTGTGGCTATGCTACTTTGTGTACTTGTTCAGTACCCCTGCAGCTGTCTGCTATAAGCAATCTTTCAGCAGGCTTTTCAAGACCCCAAACTATGATGTACAGATTGTATTTTGACCTTATACGTGTAGCCCAGCAAACGTGTATATGAATGCTAACTAGCATCATCTGGTCAATGTTTTACCAGATTCATTTCTCACATGAAAATCAGTACTTTGTATGCCCAGTTTGGCGAGTCTCAAACACTCAGTAAGGAAGAATTGCTTTCGTCCACCTGCAAGAATAATGACATGAGCTTAAATGTCATAAAGAGCTCTTTTCCTGTGTGTTTTTAAGTGCTTTGTGTTGTCATTTTGAGCCTGTAATTGAAACTGGATGGTTGAACCAAATGAACTCACAACTGTTTTAGGAAGGCTGAGATTTTCATCTTATATATCCTGTAACTGGAGCAAAAGCACCAAACTTCCGTGAGACTTGTGAGACAACTGTGAGAGCTAGTCATGTACCACATTCTGATTTTGAGAGAACTGGCTGGCTACCGCACTGACGAGAGAATTATGTTGATACCTGCAAACAATGTAAGTGGCATATGATGGCAGAGCTGTTCTGAGCAAAGCAAAGTAGAAAGGAAAAATAGAGGTGCCTGAAATGAGCTTGTCATGCAGTGCTTAAGAAGCAACATAAATCCATCATCAAGCAGTAGCTCTGTGGAAGAGCAAGTTTCTTGAATGGTTCAGTGGCAACCTAATGCAAATGATTACACTTTGAAAAATTAGGTTAAATTCGCTTTTTTGAGTGCAAAAGGAACGATAAAAATTTGGCACCCTTCTTTGGGGCAGACAGCAGAATTCAGAATTTTCCAGTGAAAACTGGACAAGTTGAGATGTCCCCTGAAGTCTGATCTCTCTGGGGATCATTCCCACAGGTATCATCAGCTCCTAAGTGCCCCAGCTCCTCTCAAGCACCATGCTGTGAGCTGTTGTTTTTGCTACCTTTTTTCTTCCTCTTTTACGCCTTTATAAAAAAATGCTTCCCTTGGCATGTGAGGCCTTGTTCACTCAGTCTGCCATCCCCGCCATTCCTAGCAGAGAGGTAGAAATACCCTCCGCTTCTTCTCGGTGGGTGACCTGGCAGGCTGCAGACAGCAGCTTTGGAAAGGGGTTTGGAATACTCCTCTCTCTCCTCTGTGGTATTGTAGCTCAGTCCCCAGAGCCCCAGGGATGTGGCGTGTCACATTTACCGCTCCTGCTACATCCTTTTAGCCACCAGAAAACCTGCATAGTTTAAGAAATCAAAGCTTTCACTTAAGGTGTGGAAAAAACCATGCCAGTTCCTTGCCTCTCACCAGAGCCATGAGGAAGGAGCCAAGCCGCAGATTGCATTGAGAGTGAGGAGGGTAAACTCCCCCTTCCTCCTTCCCCATCCCAGCCCCAACCCAGCCCCCAGTAAGGCTTCATCTCTCCGTGAATGGAGTCCCTCTGAGCACGATGCTGAGCCAGAGGAGTGACAGGTGCCTCCTGATATGCCTAAATGAGAAGAACCAATCGGAGGAGCCTGCCCAGCTTTTGTTGTCATCTGGCTTTGCTCAAGAAAGATGAGTTTGATTGACAGATGCATCAAGGTTCACAGTTTATTGGTTTTTGCAAAAGAGCCAGATCTGCCAATTTAGACAGGGGAGTGACACAAAACTTTCCATCTAAATGGACTAATTTTACCACAGGGAATTCCCAGGCAGAGCGCTCCAAGGCAGGCGCAGTCCTGTTTTATTTTTTAACAAGGACTGAATGACAAATATAAACGACAGTTCTAGGCTGACGGAACATCAGCATTTGACACTTCACAGGGGAGTGGTGAAATAAACAATAGGCAGAGAAATTGAATTAGAATCAGATGAGAGTCAGCTAGAGAGGGAGAGGAGGGCCTGATTCTGTACCAAATCATTTATAAAAGAGCAAACTGAATACTAAGTAGGTGTAACATGCTCACATCCTGGCTTATTAGCAAATTTAACCTACTAGCATATTACATTTGTGTGATGTAAATGGATCACTGGACAAAGGTGTGTTGTAGGGAAGACCAATGGACAGGGAGTGGGGGGTGTACGAGGGGTGTCTGTTCGTGGTGGTGCAAACCTCTTGTGAGAATCTTACCATGGGTTACTAATAGGCTCTACAAAGTTAAGAGAGCAAAAAGTATGACAAGTTAATTAATTTCTCTCCTGTTCCCTCCAGCACGTTGCCTACAGAGTTCTGTCCAGTCTTCCTGTATTATGGAACTTGCTAACTTTTGGGTACCCAGCTTTGCAGCCTTGGCTCAATTCTTTTACTGCTGTTTTTTTCTCTAGGACTTTTCAATTTAAAACAGGCAATCCATGACATTTAAGGAGAATGATTCTGAGCAGAGCCTGTCTGGGACTTCTGAGTGTGGACCGTGTCTGCTTGAGATAAAAGGTTGTCTCAGCTGATAGCGTTAGCCAGCTATTATCCTATTTCTACTCAGTTTTAACAGGGGGATAGGATATATAAACTTCCCCAATGGGTTAGACAGCTAACTGTTAGCTAGATGTTCCTTGGTAGAAATTTGGATTCCTGGATTTTATGTCATGCTCTGAGATTTGAAGCGTGTCTAGAGAAGTGATTTTCAATCTTTTTCAATTAGCAAACAGTAAGAACAAAAAACCAGTCAGCAGAAGAATAGCTGCTAGTATACTGCATCTAGGTCCATGAGCTCACTTTTCCCAGTTACATTAAAAGTGGTTTCCTTAAAAATAAACTAGAGATGTTAAAAACGTAAGATTAAAACCTAGTGGTCTTGATGTTAGAGAAAGGGGCATGAAAATATGGGGCTTTGGATTGATTTGCTTGTTAATGATGATTTGACTTTCATAATATGAGTCTGAAAAGTGCACCTGGTGAAGCTGCCTTGTTAGCTGGGTGCTGTAACTAACCTTTGTTGGTGTCTTAAGGAGGTGCCAAATGCAGGTCTGTAGTTAAAACTGCATTCTGATGGACATTGACATGGAGGAAAAATGCCTCTTTCTTCTGTACACAGAGGTACTCTATCTGTGTGAGATTTCACACTGTTCAGTCTTGTACCCTTTGGGTTTACTGTGTCAGATTTGTTTGTCTTCCTTTCTAAGTGTTCAACAGGGTGTGTTTGAAATTGGTCTGGGGCTGAAAGCTGCAATGTTTGTAATACGTCATTGTTGGTGTGTCTCTTTAAAACAATAATTCAGATGCAAATTATATGTTTTGAAAGGAGATAATTTAGAAGTGAAGCCATTTTTGTTATGTTTCACAAGAGAAAGCTTATCCTTCACCAAAGACTACTGTGTAGTGCTCTGTGAAACCACGGCCATGCATTGCATTGCGTCAGATGGTCCCTTACAGTTTTCCTCCTGGAAACCACAGGTGGTTTCAGTTTCAGCTGGTCAGCACTTACTTACAGACTCTGGCAGCGGGAAGTTCAGCTGCCTATAGTAAAGGTGGACATTGCATCTGTCCTGAAACCTGATGTTCCTGTCAGGGTAGTAAACGGGACTGAGGAGAGCAGCAGAAAACAGTAAGGATAGAGAAGGTTCTCAATGTGTGGGAGAAAGGGGTGTGTGGAGAAGCCAACAGTGCCTGAGCAGGGAAGGTGGGGTGCACGATGGTCTCACCAGTGTGTATGACAAGGAACATGGGAGGGTTTATACTTGAGAGGGTAGGGGGCAGGGGAGGAGGAAGGATATTTACATAGAATCCACATGTTCCACATGAGGGGCAATGCTGAGGGACAACATGCCCAGGGCAGGAGAACTAGCAAGGCACTGGAAGGGGTCTTGAAGGAAAGGGCAGAAGTGGCAGGAAGCAGGGGTTGCAGACAAGGGGGGGGTCGGCTGCATGGACAAGGAACAGTGGGAAAAGGTCCTCTCCAAGCAGCTGCTATGGAATGAATTTTCAGGTAGAGTTTTGAACCTGAAATGATCAAACATGCTTTGCATGGGCAGCTTCCACCAAAATGTCACAAAGCAGAAGGCAGGAAAAAACCCAAGTCTTTGACAAGCTTTGGTATCAGACCAGCTCTGTCAGCCTTGCCAGGAGTTACAGGGCTATTTCCAGGTCTTGTGACATTTGCTTACGAAAGCACTAGACCACAGGGTCCTTGCCATGCAGTGAGACTCTGTTTTCACTGAATGTGAATTTCTGACTCTTGCGGTGGAAGAGGCACAATTAATAACATAGCTGTAGATGTCTTGAGAACACTAAAATTATAAGTCAAGCAAGAGTTGTTTCGGTTTTGTTTTATATACATGTATATAAATATACATATATACAAAATGGTATCTGCTACGTACAAATTACGCTATTTCCAGTCAATGTTGTGAGCTTTATGTGTACTTGGTCCATGATTTTTCAAGTATTGAGGGGCTGGCAATACAGACTCTAACAAACTTGCTTTGCTTCACTGCAGGTAGCTCCTGAATCACTTAACTGTCCTAAGGATATTCCCAGCTTTTTTTCTAAAGCAGACAAGAATTTATGTACAGACTGTCTATTATGCATGTGTTCATTAACCGCTACTTGTTTAGTGAGCTGATCCTTCCCTTAATATTTTAAAGTATTTTCCTTTGGATACAATCATCACTCTGTAGATCTACTAGATGATAGTTTTCAGGATCAGTTTTTTCCTTTAAAGCATTGGTGCTGTTCTTCCATTTTTGCTGTTCCCTAGGTCCTTACAGTTTTTCAGTACTGATTATGCGTCCAGTAAATTCATCCGCTGCCTCAATTAATACTTTCAGATGTGTATCATCTTTATTTGCCTACATCTCTTTAAAGAATGTATTTATTTTTAAAGAAGGTTTGTCATCATCTCAGAATGTTCAAACTTATCTTTATTTTTCTTGTCAGAGGAATCATAAAGAGGTTTTCTTAACTTAGTGTTTCATAATCTCTTACAATATCATTTTCCTCATTAGGAGACAGACTGTGGTGCTCTTTTTAATTTCATCGCACATTTTCACACCCAGAACTCCCATTGATTATGCAGGATTACTAAAGCAACGTAACAGTAGTTGGAATGGTAGAAATAGCTCTTTCATGCAAGCATTTCTTTCTGCAACATATACAAGTTCTTCAAAATTGCCAAAGTTTTGCTATAGATCTATCATCAGTTGTAGAGACTTAGGCAGAAATGTCAGGCTGTGATCCTCTGGGCTGTATTCAGTGCAATACAAATGAGATGATCATGCTAGTTTCTAAGTGTTTCTTCTAAGATTATTTGGCCAGGATTAATTTTGAAAATCCATTTTGCTTTCTTCTGGTGCATCTGTCTGTTGATTTGTAGCCTGTCTTTCACCTCTGACGGTGAATGTACATTAGTAATTTCTTTTTATTCCACTGAGTTTGACATCCAGGATCTCATCTGTTAATCCACTGTTTGATTCCTATCACCTAAACTTCGGTAGATAAAGAAAATTCTGGCACATGAAAGATTTCAGAGTCTTGGAGTCCAGTTTTGTTCTGATTTTGAGCGTAAGCCTACCCCTGCATCGCACCCCAGGCCTGCCTCGCGGGCGGCGGACCCTGCAAACCCAAAGCCTCTGACTTCAAGAGAGTTGCCAGGCAGTTCTGCTGCAGTGTTGTGAAAATTGAATTGGTTTTACAGACTGTTTGGATTTGAACAAATTTACTTTCAGTTATGGAAAATGCCCTGTTGGAGGATTTTCAGCCTATTCTTGTAATGCTGCAAGGGGAAAATATAAACTGAAACAAAAGGAAATACTTTAACTGCCTGATGAGCAAAGGCTTCATAAAAGCATTTGATTTCATGACAGCACTTCTGCACAGGCTTTCCTTAAGATACACACATGCAGCAGCAGAAAATGTGGCCCACTGGCTTTCATGAGCTGTTGTGAGAATATTTTTAAATGCCTAAAAATTGTAGAAGCAAAATTGGTTTTGCCTAGCTTGACTCCTTGCTACATTTTTACCCTGCCTCTATGACCTTAAACTGCATCTGACTTCCTGCAGAATTAATGCTTGACTGAGGGAAAACAGAGTGAATACTTAAGTATTTGGTATGTTTATAGCATACCTTAATGTAATGCCTAGCTCTTTGTTAGGCAGACGATGAATGGCTTGGAGAATGGTTATTAATGACATCGCATTTGGGTTTGCCCCCCGGTTGACCAAGACAGATAGAGATTAAGAGAGAGCAGGATATAATAAAACAACAAGCTAACAGAATTCCTCTCATGGAACTAAAACAAGGGTAGCAGAGAAGTGGGGAGCTGAGAGCTGTCAGCCACCCTCGCTTTATTGCGACCTCGTGCACAGGCCCCCAGTGCTCTGATGGAGCATCAGGGCTGATTCTGGAAGACTTAAAATCCTCCTAGGGATGTGTTGAGCCAGTGTTGCTCATCCCCAGCTGGGGCTCTGAGGAAACAGGCATAGAGGGGAAGGGGAGTTTGGGTTACCTGATGTTGTGGCTACCCAAGAGCATTTTGATTTTCTGAACTAGCTGGGGATACCTGATGTGTTATGGATCATTGGGAGTCAGTCGGGTGAGATCAGTAGAAGAGGGAGTCCTGCTGGCAATGAATGAATAGGAGCAGGGTGGGGGCTGGCGGGGGCTCAGAGGCTGGATTGCAGTGTAGGGTGTTGCAGACACGTGTGCTGCCTTCCGTCACATGGCGTGGTGGTTGTTAGCAATGATAGTGTTGTTTACATGGTGCCCGAAGGGTGCTAGGTGCAGCAAATTAACATCCTGGAGACCTCAAGGGGAATCCACTGCAGAGAGAAGCGCTGGGGAAGGGGGGAGTGGGACGGGAGAGGAGAGAAAGAGAAACAAGCCAGAAGCCACAAAAATGACATACAAAAAAAAAATTGTTTTTATTTCTCATGTGCACAAAAAGAGAAAAGAAAAGGGTCAAACAGAACTGAAGCAATGAGGAAAAGCCAAGAGTGGCTGCAGCAGCCTAGAATGGATATGACCCTGTACTTGGCACTGGCCCCCTCCCCTCCATGATCTCATTTCTAGCTTAGCCTGGAGAGCATCGGCAGGGCTGCTTACGGTTGGATTTGTCATCAGTTCTGTAATTGTCACTGTTCGGTCCCTCCTTCCTGCTTTGCAAGTTTGCCACTGTCCTGGGCCCAGCCAAGGAGCACACTGTGGTATTTGTGGGGTCCCTCAGAAGCCCTCATTCTGTCAGTGCCAAAGGGGGCAGCTATGACTCATTTATTTTCCCAGAGGGGTGCTTTTCCTTAGGGACAAAAGGGTGGGGCTTTTGCAACAGTTCAGCAACCCAAAAATTCCTTTAGGAAAATGTTCATGTGCATATATAATTATATACTCAAGAGGAGAAAGAGATGCAGGGCTTTTTGTTTTCCTTTCATTGTTTAACATCCTCACATTCATGTTGTGATTAATTCTGAAGTCTTACTCTGAATTTGAATCACTGCTACCGATGGGTCAGAAAGATGTGGACTTCTCCCTGTTTCCACAGCAGGGCTCATTGCCACCAACATCCCCAGCAGATTTACAGGTCACAAGGGTGCCAGCTTGAATGCGTCCACCTCGTGCAACCCTCCTCCCATCTTGCCCCACATCCTGTTGGGCCAAAAAAATACAGGAGCTTCAGAGAACAGGACTCAGTAGTGCTGCCCAGTTTTAAATGCCATGGTCCCTGTTGCTTCTGGTGAAGCATGGCATTTGAGAGCTCATGAGATTCTTCCCCCGCAAAAATAATGGTGACAGAAGGAGATCCAGTCACACAACATTTCTGCTTCGTCCATTAGATAAAGCAAATGTAGCAGCAAAGCTAAGAATGATAGAAGAAGAAAGATGTGAAGGGAAAGCTAAGGAAGAATAAATAAATGAAGAATGATTTGTGAGAAAAAGAGAGAAATGTAATAGAAACATTAATTATTATTCAGAATAATACTTAACACTTCGATAGAATTTTCTTTCCAGGATCTCAAAGCACTGAGCCGGTGCTAATTAATTCAGCTGCACAATCCCCCTGTGAACTAGGAACTGTTGTTATCCCCATTTTACAGAAGATTGGAATTGAGACACAGGGGGGAAATTGGACTTGACAAAGGTTCTCTAGAGCCACGAGGAGAACTGGGGAGTCTGAGGTCCCAGATACCTGCTCTCCATCAGTAATCCTGTTCCCTCTCTGGACAGAAAAGTACATTGGGAATGAAGAATAATAAAAGAGAGGGATAGAAACAGAATGGAAAGAGGGTGTGAGAAAGAAATGGGAAAGGGAAGAGACAGCAGAATGGAGGAGAGAGATGTGAGTCATAGACTTCACTGGATTTTGCATAGTGATTTCTTCCTCCAATTATTTCTCATTTTTTCCTGTAAAACTTTTTAAAGAACAGAAAAAAAGCCCAAAATCCACCTATAACAAAGCAACTGTTGGCCTGTTGGGGAAGGGGTCCTTCCAAGGTTTGGCTGTTCCCTCAGGTTCTGGATTTGTGCTGTGCTTTATTGAACATACTGTTTTGTTTTCAGTGAGCACAACGAGACTTGCACAGTACAGACAGTGTGTTCCTTATCTACAGGATGAGACGAGGTTGTTTTAATAACTACCATGATGAAGATGGAGATGAACTTATATACAAGAGGAATTGCCTTCACATTACACACATTATCTTCCTACAAAGCAGCAATTGTTTTTGCAAATAACATAATATTAAATAATTGGTAGAATTTTTGCGTTTCCTGCATAGTCCAGTCTAATGGAATCTATATGAATATTGATGGTTTTCTTCTGCATAATATCACCACATAAATCCCTGTGTCAGATACTAGACTTTAGCTATAATACTGCTTTACAATGCATCCACCGACTGTAAATCAAAACAACCAACACAAGAAACTCTTTGGCAAATGTAGTTCAGTACATTCGCATGGGGGTCTACAGATGGTGGTGGAAGAGGATTAGACTGCCCGGTCCTTTGCATAATTCTGCTTTCCTTTTCATTTTCCTGGTCAAACTACATGCCGTACTTATGAACTTTCCAGACCAATCCAGTGCCTGGTGGAAATCCTCTTTTATCAGTGGAGTTACACCAACAATGGATTTGGCCCTCCGAGGGTCAAATCAAGCCAGCCATGAGTAAGCCAACCAAAATCCTGCTTTCATACCCTAGCTCGTGTCTCAAGTTTAGCACAACACCATCATAAAAATAAGCATTTCTGAGCTGCTAGCTTCTCTTGAGGTGGCCCCTGGACTGCAGGTCACCAAGTGTGAGGCAGGACAGTCTCCTTTTCTCTAGCCTCCTCAGGAGGTTCTCCTTGCTGGTCCTGGGATTTACTGCCTCTGCCCCGACCACCCGCTGCGTGAAACGGGGTGGTGCGCAGGGAGAGCAAAGGCTGTACTGAGACACTAAAGGGGAGACTTTGCTAACAGGGTCCAGCATCTGTCTGGTGTCTGTGGAGGAAAACAGAAGGAGTGGTGAAAGTAAATTTTCAGAAATTACTCAGAATTTGCTTCTCATACAGAATAAGATGAGATAACGGGCCAAATTCTGGTCTTGGTGACAGTGTAACAACTCCGCTCTTTGCAGCAGGTCACTCAGAGGTAAGACATGCAGAATGACACTTTTAATAGAACAGGAGTAACCTCTTTGATTTTATTCTGTACAGGAACAGATTTTAGCTCTATATCTTCTATGTAAACATCCCGCCAAATACCCTTATCATTTGGGCACCCCAATAAAGAAGACACAGACCTATAATCAGCTAGAGCCATGCAAGGGCTAAAAGTGTTAGGTGAAAGGGGCCTTTGGGATCAACACAGCTGTTTACTGATGATGGATTTCATACATACAAGTTAAACTTGGAGACAGAATACCGAGTCCACAACCACATCTCCTCTGAGGCTTGGAACTTTGGATTTTATACATAATGTTGGCTGTACAGATTGCTCCGCTGTTCGCTTTTATGCCCTTCGGGGGTTTGATTCTCAATCCTGTCTTTGTCCATGGACAGTAGCCCACAAGTTTTATCTGAAACCTCTCTAAAACAACACAGATCTACTTTGGCAGACTTGATGCCCTGGGGACAGGCTATAGCTGCCTTCATGTTTTCTTTGAGTATTTTTTAGGAAGTGTCAGTGCAAGGAACAGTTTATGAGTTTGCTGACGATACAGGAGTAATAAGCGTTTCTATTGACAGTTAGCCTTTTGCAGAACAGTGTTTGCCAGTCACTTGGGAACCAAAAAGAGCAGAGAATCCCTAGAGAATCATCAGGTGAGCATTTGGGTAAGGGGTAAATACTAGGGGTGCACAATATAGGATTGAAGATGAAAAGATGGGGCTGTATGTTGGGACTGGCTGGTTGAATGCAGGCATATGGATTTGAATGAAGGCCTATAAATTAGTAGGTGTATGAGCAGATGGGCTGGGAATCGAAGGGGGGCCGTAACAGCAAGGCTGCAGTGGTTAGGAAATTAGGTGTTGGGCACAGATCATGAGGCTGTTGTCACCGGCAGTGAGGGTCTGGAGAATGGGTGCTGGACGTATCTAAAATTGCGAGAGTTGGGATGAGGGTGAACTGAAGTCATCACAGGTACAGGGGTTAAGGTGAAGGAGAAGAGGCTAAGGGCTAGGGAACCAAGCAATAATCCCAGCCAATCCTGAATTTGTCCATCTCAGTCTCAGCTGTCCAGAGGGCAATCAGATGGGCCCACATGAAGCCCCACTCTTTCCACCACACAGCGCAGCTAGAGCGCAGCTGGGCTTGTTTTCTTTGTTTGCCAACCAGTGACATGGAAAACGTTTGTTGACTCAGAGTGCTTTTTTTGTCGACTGATGTGTTTGGTAACTTTGTCAGATGTGACTTGTCCACACTGCTCCCCAGAGACAGGATTTGGGAAAGGGGAGGAGGAGGAGGCGACAGGGGTGGAGCTGGCATCCAATCCTCTCCAATACCACCATCCCATTGTAGTGCAAAACAGAAAGGAAACAAAACCCTAGAGTGAAAGAGGAGCATCAAACGTCAGAGGAACTTGTCTGCCATTCAGGTGGCGGGGAGGGATGGGACTTGGAGTTTTATTTTTGTAGGGTTTTTTAATTATTATTTTGGTTTTTTTGTTGTTTTTGTTTGCTTGGGTTTTTTAGAAAATTGGGGATTTGTTCTTTTTTTTTTTTTCTTTTTACAGACCTTCATGACAAAGCATAAAAACACAGTTATATTTATATATCTATTTATATATTTCTTCATTCCGTTGGTTGGTTTGTAAATGTTGCTCCATCCTCCTGTCTGAGCTGATTGTGTGTCACAGAAGTTGTGGGTGTGTGTGAGGTTCCTCCCGACTCTGGCCTGCAAAGCCGCCGCGCACGAGGTGCAGCCGACCGTGGGGGGCTGTGCTGGAGCGTGGGGATGAGGTGCGCAGAGAACCCCTCGCGGGGCGCAGGTCCTTGGTCCTTTTCTTCATTGCCAGGCGGGGCAGGTCTCTGCACTGCCATCTCTGCTCTAGCCAGACCGTTCCCTCTGTCCTGGGGAACAGGGTGAGCATCGCGGGTTGCACATGCCGAAGGGTCCGCCATGGGAGACCGTATCTTTGGGGATCAGTGTTTCAGGAGCGGCGATCTCCCCTGCTTCCCCTGGCCCCTACCGCTCCCAGAAGAAGGGGGTCCCATAAGGCAATGGTTGCCAGCTGCATTGCTTCCCAGTCCCCCTGAAGTCCTGGAAGCCGAGGGGGCTTGGTGGGGCTGCACTTGGCCCAGGCGCGGTGGAGGGCTCCAGCAGGAGAAGCCGCTGGGCCACAGGCTCTTCCCAGCACGGGGGGAGCGGTGGGGGTGGGGGGCAGGGGAGGGCGGGGGTCTCAGTCTTGTGTGGTGAGCGCTTGGTCCGGTGCCTTCGTGGCGAAGAGGAAGGAACTGGACTGGGGAGGAACGGAGAAGGTCTCTTCACCCTTCCCAGGGATGGAGGGAGGTGATCAGACAGGTACAATGTGGAGGCCTAAGCTGTCGCCCTGCAGTTTCATGTGGTTTCCATGGTAACTAGTGGCGGTCATAGGCAGCGGCAGCAGTGGGAGGTGCGGAGCCCCGGGATGTGGCACTATAATAATAAGGGGAACCTGAAAGTTAACACAGGAGAAGAATGGACTGGTTGAAAGGACAAACAGTAAAAAAAAAACAAACAAAAAAACCAAACCAAACAAAAAAACCAAACCAAAACAATCAAACGAAGAAAAGAAGCGAAGGAGAACTGAAAAGGAAAGGAAGAAAGAAGAAGAAAGGAACCAAAAGAACAAATTTGGGGACTCTGCTCTTAATGGGGCTAGGGAAAGGCAATCAGTGGAGGCCAGGCAAGGACTGCGTTTCTGTGTGGAGATGATGCTACTGTGGCCGCTGGCTCTGGAGCCCCTCTATGGGAAGGAGATCCTTTTGCTCCTGGCCATCAGTAAGCTGCTGAGAGGGAAGCCCATGAGCGCTGCAGCACAAATACGCCACACCTGATCTGCAGCCACAGAGGAAGTGTCAGGGCCAGATAGCCTCAACATATCTGACAAAGTATAACAGGTCACTTTTAAAACCAGGAGGGGAGAAATTAAACAAAATTACAGGGTTTTATTGTTTGGGATTTTGGTCGCATTTGGTATGAAAGCTCTCTAGATGTTTATTGAATGTGTGTTAAATAGTGATTGATTATTAAGATCACATTTACTGAGGTTTAACAACACTAGAGTGAAATGTGCATCTATTACCCAGTTGTTAAACCTCAGTAAATATGTAAGTAATAATCACAGCTGATTTATTTTTCATATAATAAATCTTTTCCTATTCCCTTGCAAAAAAACGTTGTGTTAGAAGACACAGTCTTTGCGGAGTTTTTTTTCCCCTCCGAAAAAAACCCTGACTCTTTCTGGGCATATTAGTCACTGAAGATGGATCTACCCTTGCAAGAAATCTCTACAGGCTATTATAAACCTAGTGATGCAGGCTGCCTCCCACTCCGGACACTGTTCCAACTGGCCTGATAGGAAGAACTTCTATGGGATTTCCAGATCCCCAGCAGCTGGCTCTGGGTGTAGCTTGAGAGAGGAGTGAAACCTCATCTGGGTTTTCAATCAGATCCTGAATGGATGCTGATTGCAGCCTGAAAGAGTAGCAGAACCTGAGTTTAACTTCTGATCTAATGTAGAATGAACTGTGGATGCAGCCCACAGAGAAGCCAGAGCTGAATTGGAATTCTGAACCATCTCATGGAAGTGTCATCGGCTTCAGAACACATACAAAACACACATGAGGTGTATACCCATCTAGATGCTGGACTGGAGAGTGAGGGAGAAGGCCTCTCACCTGCTCAAATACTTGAAAACCCCTCTTTAGGGGGGAAAAAAAAAAAAAAAAAAAAAAGAAAACAAAGAGACAAACAGAAGGAGCGCGAAGCTGGGGGTGTGCTGTGGGAAAGAGGTACTCACTTAGTAATGCAGGGTTGCTGAACCGCCAGGCCTCGTTGTAGGTTGTGTACTGAGGGTGGCTGTAGGGATTCCCTGAGAACTCGCTCCCTGGAAGAAAACAAGGAAGGTGTGAAATATGGTTAGGAATGAAGATTTACATCTGCTTTTCCATCAAGCCAGCATTCGTGCCAAATCCGTATGCCAACATAAAAACTAGCATACGTACCTTCCTAGCCCAACTGAGACTGTGCCTTTGAGGACACTGTAGTTTGTTCAGTGCAGTGTTACTCACCCATAAAATTTAAACTTATAAAGCTGACCTTTTCAGAATCAAGAAATTAGTTTAAAATAATGAATTTCAGTAATACAAATAAATAAAATGGTTTACTTTTCGTTGCCTTCTGACTTCAGTTCCTCAGGTTGCAGTGGGATTGCATGTGCAGGTTTTTTCGGCAATTAGCCGTCAGCTTTCTTTTAAATAGGATCTAAGGTTCTCAAGGCAGCAGACATGGGAGCTTGATGGGACAAGTTCACAATAAACACATTGGGATTAGCAGTGCTGTTGATGGCGATAGGTATTGTCATGTTTTGTTCACAGGGTACTGAGGGTGATGATGTTTTTGTGTAGAAGAGTACTGTTCATTTTTGGAAATGGTCTGAGAGCAGGGTGGGCTTAAATACAAACCAAAATGGAAAACGTATGAATCACTCTTTCTTACTCTATATGATGATGGTAGCCAGAAAACTGATTCATATATGATTAACCCCACCTTTATGCTTAGCTAGTGAGTTACATAGAAAACTTGCTGTATTCCAGTTCTGGCAGATAGTTTTCTAATGATTAGCACGTTAGGTACTACTCTGAATCTGAAAGGCAAGCTGAGCTACAGCATCCTTTTTCACATTCAGTAAAATGGGCCCAAACCAAAATACTTGCGAGCTTTGTGATCCAATAAGGCTCTGACCCAAGATTTGAATGTTGTAGAGTCTTCTTAAATATTCATTCTTATTGTGCATAAGGAGCTGAGTCTCCTTGTTTTATAGAAGGCTGTGCACAGCTGAAGGAATTGTATGTGGTAACTGAGGAGGTATGGTGCTGCATTGAAAATAAATCTCCCAACATTTAAAAATGTATGATTCTGTTAAGTAAAAATATGCCATTATCTGATCATAAGCTCAATTTAATGCAGTGTCAATAGACTGGGGACAATTAATGCAATATGAAAGGTATTGTGCGGTTAAAAGACAGTGAAAGAACAGTGTGACTATTGGCTTCTGGTCTGCCCTGGGGCAGGAAAAGAGCTGTTAGGAGAGAAGTGTTTGTAAAGCACCTGGGGTTCCTGCTAGATACCATGGAATAGGGAAAGAGGGCAATGCAAGGCACGCTGGATGCCTGTGATACAATTACCAAATAAATGTCAATTAATTATACTGTAATCTCCGCAAATCTCCCCTCACCGGAGGGTTAAAGCCAAACCCACAGATTCTTCAATGGTGAAAATTAAGTCTGTTGAAGTCAGGGGATTTGCCGTGGTTTAAACATGAAGAGAATCTGTCCAGCCAGATTTTTCAAAGACACACTGTGTAATAACCAAAGAAGTCAGTTTGAAAATGTCTACATATCAAAATGAATCATCATCCAAAGCTGTTTTAGCCACAGTAGTTTTTAGTTTCAGCATTCAAACCTCATTTTGTGTGACGGACCTTTCTAAATACTGTTTTAGTGATAATTGACTCAGCATATTTCCATATCTAGAAACATCCTCCACTGAAAATCTTGACAGCTGGCTGGGAACAAATAGGTGAAACCTGCTATGGTGACCAAGATGCTGTGGGATAGGATACAAAGGCAAAAAGCAATGCATAGTCCAGAGTTAGCTCTAACTGAAGTGAGTTATCTGTGAGATATACCGGAATGAGTTTGCCCCCCAAAGAAGGAAAAAAAACCTATCTGGATGAGAATTTCTGCTTTGAAATGCCTCATATAAACTTATGTCACTTCTCTGCATGGAGAAAAGTTGTTCTGCTATTTCAATGCTTCTCTCTCGCCCTCTTCTGAGTTGTCACCCTAAACTGTTTATAGTGTTCCTAAAGCACGGGTTAAGTAGAGGAGAAAAAGCCCCAGCTATGGAGAGCTGGGGAGGAGGGAGGGCAGCCACTGGAAACAGTGTTTATTGACGAGGAGTGAAAGCATGCATGCAGCAGGATAATGAGCTTTTGAGCTCAACTGTGACCAAGAGGAACTGAGCTATCGCCTTCCCCAATCACTAATGAAACAAGTGTAATTTCCTCATCAACATTGGATTCTGTTTAACGACTCCCTGCCGTTGCCATCACCAGCCCTCTGCAGACTCTGCGCTGCTCTGTGTAAACTGCAGTTCCCTTCACTGGATGCTCACTTCACCAAAACAGTTTGCAGAAACTAGATGGCCTTTCTGGGAGAGATGAAGAATTAAGGCAGGGATCAAAGGTTCTCTGTTACCTGTGCAGGAAACCTCTCTCAGACACATGGGTTAAGCATAGCACAATACCTGATTAATCCTTCTTTGAGGAACTAACTCCTGCTTTTTCAGGTCTGTGCTCCAGGACTTACATCCACACCTACAGCCTGGGACCTGCCGTTATGGGCAAGGGCAAAGGCAGGATATGTATCACACCACATCATCCGCATAAACCTCAGAGATACTTGCATGCATGACTGACCATGTTGCATGGACGTAATGCTACTGGAGACAAGCTCCTCTCTAGGCTATACAAGTAGAAGTCTAGTGAAAGGCTGTCACGGATAGAACAAAGCGGCTTTGGTCAGCACTGGTCAAACAATCTTCTCAGAAACAGTTTTCCACTGGAAAATGCTGTCTCATCGAAATGGAAATGTTTTGCATGAGCCTGTCAGTTTCAATGGAGTTTTGGAAAGAAAAGTTCTGAAATGATTGCAAATTGAAACAAAGTATTATGTTTCAACTTTCTTGTTTTGTTTCATTTTGCCTTTCTCATCTCATTTAATTTCCTTTCAATTCTTTTATTATTTTAATATGTCTTGACATCTAGAACATGTTGACATTATTGAAATGTTTCATCCTGATGTTTGCAAAATGAACTATTTCGATTTTGATTCCTCATACGAACACAAGAGGAAAGCAAATGTAAAAAACCACAGTGTTTTGCATGGCTTGGAAATTCTCATTTCTGACCGGTTCTATTTTTAGCTCTGTGCCTTTATGTAGAAAAGACAGGGCACCTTTTTATATTCACTTACATCTGGACAATGAGGTTTGTTTGCGCGCCAGTATGTTTCTTAAAGATACTCCCCGAGTGGCTGTCTTGCTGGCTTCTTGTTTGCAGTGTATTTAAAGCGCTGGCCCCTGATCTTTCTCAGCCTGAGGGCATGTAACAAACTGTTGGCAACATCATATTTGTTTTCTCAGTTCAACCTGGACTCTCAACAGAGGTTGCAAGCAGGCACAGAGGATCAATCTCATGAGGCCTATACTCTGTGCAATCTGTGCTCTGGGAACCTTTACTAACAATATTTCTTGGTATCTGTATTTAAATCTTGGCACGTTTAGTCTTTTAATACAGAAACCATGAGGCATGAAGTAAGCCTAGCAGGTGGCAGGTTCAGAACAAATAAGGGATGTAGTTTTCACATAATATGCAGTTAAGCTGCAGAACATCTTACCATAGGTTGCTACAGATGCTGAAGGCTTGTATGGGTTCAAGAGATACCGTTCAAGTTTGTGGAAGGGAAACCTATCCAGGGTGTTTAATACTAAATAGAAAAATACTAAATCTGGTGTAGGAAGTCTCTGAGCTGCAGCTTGTTGGAGGCTGGGAAAGCTTTTGAGAAAGCACCGATACATCCTTCCTCTACTCTTATACCCTTCCCCAGGCATTCACTTTTGGCCCCTGCAGAGAGTAGTGGCTGCAGAGATCTGTGGTGTGACCCATTAAAGCCAAGTCTTCTGTTCCTTCCCAGGAAGCCTCTTTATCTCCAGCTTGTGGGCTTCCATCAGGTTAGAAGACAAGAATAGAAGGGCTGCCAGGCTGGGTCTGACCAGTGGGCTATGACTGAAACAGCCAGAGCTTGGTGCTCTGTGGAAAGAGGGAGCAACTACTGCAGGATGCCCAATTAGGACACTGGGAAAACTTCCTCTAATTGAATATTGACATCAGGTGTAATGTAAGGATATCCATTTGACTTGAATAATCTTTTTTTCTTTGAAGTGTAACTCAACTTTTTTCTTTATCACCTGCTCCTTTTCCTTTTGGGGGTATTTGTGTGGTTTTGGGGACACTGCTGTCTTATGGACAAGTAGCCTTCACATTTAAGGAACTGAAATACCCTATTCTTGGATAAGCGGCTCCTGTCATATTAGTGGTCTTAAGATTTTTGTCCCAGTTTAGATGCCACTATCATCCTTGCAATGAGGATGTTAAACTTACATAGCAGTTACTGAACAGTTGAGAACAGTTAGAAGTTGAGAAGAGCCTGTTTTTTAAAAGTACCTATTCAGAGACCCAGCTACTTTGGTGTTATTAAATATTTCAACATGCCACAACCTTCTATAAGTTTTGACCTATAACTGACTTTAATATTGACAACTGCATCTACCTAGTGTTACTGTGTGGGGTTTTTTAATTGATTTATATTGTCTTAATGCTTCTCTGCTTCTGGAGCTAAACCATCTCCTTGAAAAATTTAGTGTAGAAGGAGATGCCCTAAAATTTGCCAACTCTGCACCACCCCAAAAGTTCTGCAAACTGGTCAACTATTCCAAGGGACTAAAGTGGGGGTGAGGATGGGACCAATCCACTATTGTTTCCTGATCTGGAGGTCAATCTCATCTTCTTCACAACATAGCCCAAGATTTTGTTCTGCCTTAGGACTGTAAGCTGTAGGTAGCTTGTTAGCTCTGTGACCATAGGTATTAGCCAGTACTCCATGGTATATAAGCAGTGATTTGTCATTTAAAGACGTTAAGACTTTGACTCGCAAACATTTCCTATCAGCCATATTTTCACTGTCCTCGCTATAGTGTATGTTCATTTAGCTAGCTGTTCCGAGATTCGGATGAAGGTTAAGTTAGGCTTTTCGCTCATAAGCCCTGGCAAATCATATCACAGTGATCTAAGAGCTTTCTGTCATCTGCTTTCTGCTGCTTTAGTTCTGGAGTCATCCCTTCAGTAGCAGAGGTTGCTGAATGGACTGTGTACCTGCTCATTAGCTGTCACGACTCACAACCGAGGGCAGTAACACAAACAGAAATCAGTGGCAAGTGAAGTTCTGAGCTGCGGTGGCTGAGAAACAAAAATCCTGCCTCTTAATTTATCTGCTGGGGATAACTGTCATCAGAGGAGCCGGGAACAGAGCCTGGGGTAAGACAGTCTTCAATTGCCCTAGGGTAAATGTTCTTCTCTTCTCCCTAAGCAGTGGGAGAATCCGTATGCCAAGAGAAGGTATTTCTCCAAAGGCACTGGGTAGCAAAGAAAGAGTTTGCCTTTGGATCTAGGGTTACGTAGGTAGTTTCTTGGATTGGAGGCACTGTCTTACAAACAGGAGATGGGCAAGTAGCTGGTTGTTGAAAGTGAATAGTCAGTTTCTCCTGAAATGCTGTTAATCATTGCTGAGTCTTAGCTAGTTTAGGCTATGGACAGTAGGTCTCCAAAAACTGCGGGTATTAAATTACCATTGATGATTTTCAATTTGATGCCTTGGCTTTAGATAGAAGGTAAGTCCATACCCTAAGTTAGCGGATAGCTGAATATCCTGAGCCATGAGCAGTACATAATAATCTGCACGGGTCATTGGAAAATAATTACATTAGTTAATGAATACTAAGGTTAATTAATTACCAATTAATTGCCACAGGTTACAGATAGCTAGTTGCCCATAGCAGCAGTGAATCAGTTACTAGGGTGAGAGGGATACGTTACAAAAAGGGTTGTTAGCTACATTGGTTATAGGCACCTGATGACTTCTTTATGAAAAGAATAGCCCTTAAGATCAGCAAAACAATAGCAAAGCCAACTGTGAAAGCTCTTACAGTGCTAGTACACTGTTCAAACACGTGTGCACCATTACTGAAGTCTGAGGGGGTGACTTACCAGGAACCATTCCTGCAAGAGTTGAGGTTGGGTAGCTGCCTTGTCCAGTTGGGGGAACATGGGGTGGGTAGCCAGGCAAGGTGGTACTTGCCATATCACGACCTGGAAAGGGAAAGAATCAGGGCAGGTGATCAATAGGGATAAGGTCTTTCAATATTGATTTGATATCACCTTTTGTCCCACTGTCACATGACTAGCAGCTTGGTAGGCAAGTGCTGTGCAGCCTTTGTCTTATGTAAGTGCTGTCCATCCACTGACAATTCTGGGGGAAGGTCGTGGTGCTTTTGATCTCACCCTGTAAGGCTGGATGTTAAAACTTAGTTTTGTGAGGCTCAAAATAATTTGTTTTCTTTCATTGTAGATTTTGGATCTACTTTAAATCAAAATGGCCCTGAGCTGGACAGAGAATGGCAGCATAGTTGCTGCCAGAGTAGCTGAGGTCCTGCCTATATGCAATGGATGCAGTTCCAAAACTGTGGTGATGTTGCTTTAGGGCGTGATCAATGCGCAAGACATTGGAAAGTGATCCAAGAGTTTTCTGTGCCTGTCTGTCTTCCCACCTCTCCATTCACCTGATGATGATTTTAGGCAAGTCATTTCACCTCTCTATGCTTCTTTTTATGCTGCAAACTCTTTGGTGCAAGGGCACACTTTTAGTACATTTGCACAGCGCTTAGCATGAGATCAATACTGGTTGACTCCCTCCAGGTGCTAGTGTAATATATATAACAGGATCATGCAAATTAGTTTGAGTTCCACTTCATTTTTATCACAGGTACCAATTTTTGTTAGCAGTGCTTGAAGTCGTAGTATCTTTTCTCCACCAAAGAAGTAGAGAGGGGTGTGAACTGGGTGGATGATTGTAGTTTATTTTTCATCTCTTAGGAAGTGCAGCTGGAGGCTTCTTGGTTGATGCCAGAGGCATTTCCTCATTTGGACTGGTTAGCCTGAAAATGGGCCAGCCAGAAGGGCATTTGCTGTTAGCGCTTATTGCATTTAAATGAACTAAAATCATCTCAGAAGCTGCTGGGAGTTTCAAGCCAAAACAAAAACAAAACCAACAAAAAAGCAAAAAAAAAAAAGCAAAAAAAAAGAAAAAAAAAGCTAAATAAATTAAGATAATCTTTCCCCCACAGCTGCTGGGAGATTTACAGCTCAGCCTCCAACGCTGCCTACTGAGATCTCAGCCTGTTCCAGGCATCCAAAGCCTTTCACATTTCCTAGGTGAACTGTCGCTCACCGAGAAGTTTGTGCCATTTGTTGTTCCTTTGTTAAATTTTGTCTCTCCTGTCTGTTCTAACTGGAGGGCTGGAGTCTGATTTGCCTTTAGAAGTGACAGGTTAAATATGGCCCGTTAACACCACTGGAGTTACTGGAACCGTGCTGGGATATGCCAATGAAAGAAGAGTAAGAGTTGGTTTAGCTGTACTAGTGGCACAATGGTAACTGGTAAAGCAGGCCCTGGAACAAACATGGACCTTGGCTGGGGAATCAGAAATAAAAAAACCAGTTATACAGCAAAGCAAAAACTAATCAACATGGAGCATTAACCTGAAGGGAGGAAGTTTCTCTGGGATGAGGTAGGCTAAACCAGTGTCATCACTTTCATAGTGATTCATCTTGACTAAAGATTACTAAGGTGGTTTGCTCAAGAAAAAAGAAATGCAAGGTCATTCTTTCTCCATGAAGAGTTTTCTGATCAGTGGCTGATGTTCCTAGCTCACCTCCTCTTAGGTAGTGGCACAGAACCACCAGACAACAGCTGAGCCATTTTCCAGCCACTCCCCAATACTGATAAAAATAAATATATAATGCCTCAGGGATTTATATTCTACACTCTTCTACTCTTATCACCATCATTCCTTTAGTGATTTGTAGCTGTGTGTTAAGCTACATGATTAGCACCTACTAGATGTAGTACTTTTTTTTCCCCTGACATTCTTTTAAGGCAAGAAAGTTCTATGCTTAAAATTCATGTTCTTTTGGTTTCATTTATTGACTAGCCTGAGAAATAACAACAGGTGATGAGTGAGAAAACAGTGTCACTGAAAAGTTAGAGAGAACATTATGTAGCAGCAGGCGAAATTAATTCATTTTGACACTTCCATTCAGGTGGCAACACATATACACTCACTCTGCTACTCGATCTATGCACATACGCCCCTGTGTTTTTATTCAGACATGAGTGCACAGAGGCTGATGTTCAAAACTCAGTGTGGAAAATTCATTGGGAAGTGATCATCTGTCAAATCTCCCAATCTTGAAGAAGAAGATAACAAACAAGTATGGTATCAGCAACATGAATAAGAGTTCCACAGAGAGACTCTGAAAATGCTGTTACATACAAGCAGGCCCCTTTCATTACCTCTTCTCATTACCAACAGGTAGATAGGATTATTAAATTCTTGTACTTCAGGGCTGTGGCAAAGCTAGCACCTATCCTGCTCATAACATGCTTCCAACTCCAGACATTCTCCCTTCTCCAAGAGCCCTCTGGATGAGGAACAGCACCTTCACCACTGTGACATTGTTTGAGCTTCTGAACACTTTCTCCCATGTCTAATTCTCCATAAGGGTCCTAAGGCAAGTGCCTCTCCTGAAACACAGTGCCTTCTAGGCTAGAGGGTGATCATACATGTCTGCATCCCCAGAGACCTATATTGTTGGAGTCTTGTCAGGAGACTCCTTGGCTTAGGAAGTGCTCAGAGCTCAGAGGCACTTGCTGGCTGCAGTAAGATTGGACCAAGACAGTGCTATGAACTCAAAGTCTTCTCTGCTGTTACTTAATGCTGTCCTACAGGGAGGTTTAGAAATGCAAATCTCACCTGACAAGACAAAGGGAGGATGTTAGGTCAAAAGAGAAAAATAATACAGGAACATGAAGGAGACAGAGGTAAGATGTGTTTCTTCAGCACTAGGAACTGCAGTGTGCCCTAAGACTTTGTCTGTTCTGAAGAAGCCCAAATTACATTCTTTGACAGTGGAGTGACAACAGCCTCAGTGGTCACCTAAAATGATATCCACTGTTTCATCCAAGCACCCCCTGAGCTTCTGCAGCAGTGTTGCTTCAGTCACCTTGCGCAGGAGTTTCCCCTGGTACCTACCTGGAACTTGTCCTTCCTCCACATCCTCCCCTCCACCCTGCTGCTTCTAAGTGCTGCCACCTTCTGCGACCTATTTCTTCTCTTCTGTCCTTCCCTTAAAGGCTGCCTACCTCAGGTCTGTATTCCTTCAGCTGTAAGACATGAATAGTCTCTCACCCACCCTTCCTGGTCTGGACATTCAGACGTGACGCTCTGTTTCTTAACTATTTGGTCTGCTGTGTGAAGGCACCAGCTGACACTGACACTCCAAACCAGGAGACTCAAATGTTGCTCACAATGTAGCTGTGGGAGTGCTCACCAGCTGCCTATGTATTTATCTGACTTCAGGGTTTGTACAACCCACACTGAACAACCCTGTCAGGCCTAGAGCTGGCTGGGCTGGTCAAGCTGCTACCATCTGCCTAGGCTAGCACACAGCACCCTTGCTGGGCCTGCAGAACTCAGGGGCTATGGCTATTGAGGCAACATGGGACTTTGCTGTATGAGTGTTTCTGTAATAAGTCCCAGACCCATCCAACGGGGACACCCAGTTGCTTCTAGGTAGTTACAGCTTCTTTTCCCATTTTATGCTAAAAATGAAGGACAGGCATGAAATCTTTTTTTGCTTCTCCATGGAGCTGAGAACACATGCTGCATACACAGAACTGGATCATGGTTGGTTGCTCTGGTTCCCACTTGCACTCAAAGAGCTTGCAGCATTTACTGGTCTCCCCGTCAGATGAAACTGAACCCGTTGCCTGCAGCATCCCCACTGAGTTCGTGGCCAAGGCCGGTTACCTGCTATCAGAGGCTGGCTGCTGGACTGCCCAAAGTGGGCACCATGATGAAGGAAGGCACTGTAGCAAGGCGTGGACGCATCGTCTGAAAGGGCCATGTGGAAGGGCTGAAGATCAGCCTGCCCAGAGCCGACCGGCGTGGTGGGGGTGAAAGGGGTGAGAGAGGCTCCATGAGGCTCTTGCTTTATACTGAGGGGAGAGGAGAGGTTTTCTGTGGTAGGGTAAGGGATGGACACAGACAGACAAAGGGAACAGGGGGAGGAAGAGGAGGGTGGGGAAGGGAGGAGAGGAAGAACAAAATGGGTAAATGAAAATGGAGTGGTTAAAATCTACAGGGAAATTAATTTAAAAACAAAAATAAAAATAAAAAGGTTAGGAGTAGATCAGAGGAGCCAGTGCTGAGACAACAGCAGTAAACGTACCCGGGGGCTAGGCTCTGACCGCAGGGATGCCTCTGCAGGAGCAGCAGGAGATGAGGAGAATGGAGTGCAGTGGCATGGGAGGAGTGGGATGCAGGAAGAGGAGAGGTGACGAAGGGAACATGCAGGAGAGGGAGGACAGGAAGAAGCGTAGGGCTGGGAAGGAGAAGAATGCTCTGAAGCTTCTGTGCTCCCTTTCCTGCTGCTTTCTCTCACTGGCCGAGGGCACATGAAGGTGCTACACTTGCACATTTTGGCCCAGGGAGTTACACTGCTTTGTCTCTTCAAACTCAAGGTAACCTTCCCCAGGAGAGCAGCACTGTTATGAGCATCTTATTGAACAGGATGCTCATTGTAACAGCCAAAGCTTCTCAAGCCAAACTGTGGAAAAGCTTTGACAAAAAAGGTGTAGCTGAAGTTTGAGTTGGTTAAAATAAAAATGGGACTGTGCAATTAATAGGTGGATAGACAAATAGATCAATCAATTGATCATGTTCACAGCGGCACACTTCGGAGCTTTAAGCATAAAAGCAGTCAGAACTGACTCTGGTTGATCGCACAGTATAGTGTTGCCAGACAGATACCTTGACAGAGAGATATAATGGAGGAGAGGAAAAGTGGGTGACTTATAAGAGGTCTCATTTTCATTGTTGTTTGTGTTGGGCCTCCATTTCTGATATGCAGATTTGCACAGGCACAACAGATACAGCTTTGCAACTGCTCTGAACTTGGCTGCCAAGTAAGAGGTTTGGGAATTGGAGAACTCTGTGACCTAAAGCACGATTACTCCAGAACACCCACCGTTGCTGGGTCAGCAGTAATAGAATCCTGTATTTGAACACCTGAAGCTAAGTATGGATGATGTGATCAGATCCAATCCAAATCATCTAGCAAACCATCCACCCTCAGGTGGACAGATTAAAGCCAATAAATGAAAGCCATCTCTCTGCCATGACGGCAAGTGTTGCCAATGGCCTATGAAATAAGTTAGTTCTGGTGGTTTTGATTTATACAGAGAAATAGAAATGTGACATATAATTAGGTCATAAATCTGACTTCATTAATGTAGGACTGCCTTAATTAACTCTAGGCACTTATTACGAGACTGCAATGCTCACCTAGACAATAAAGGGCTGGGCAGTTTCTGTGTGTGAATGCTGTTTATCCTGAGACATTTGTTTCCTAAAGGTTTGCTACCTGGCAAAAACGATGGTTTGCCATCTGTGTTCTCCAAGTACCTCTAACCTGGATGGCCAGCAAAGGCCTCTTGATCACTGACACTCCTTTGCAGCAAAGACATATGTTCATGGTTCCATTGATTGGGAAGGATCAGTCCTGGCCAAAAGGTGTACAGTTCCTCTTTAGTTAGTTTACTTGTGTGGAGTCTCTGGTATGCTGTGAGGATTGTAATTTCTTCTCCCCTTTTGCTATAGGAAGCTCTGTTTGGCAAGGGCCTTTTGTGAAGGATATGGGGGATAGAAGCTGGAGTGCCTGCTTCTTGTTGCACAGTTAATTAAAGTCACCAGAGTAGGCAGCACATCAGTGCCCACCTTCTGCTTTTTACAACTACAATCCTACCAGTGAGCTTCCATGTGCTAGTGCCAGTCTCTGCAGATGGAGAACCCCTAAAGCTATTTTTCCCCTGCATCCTCTGTCATCAGATGGCGAGGAGTGCACGGATTTACCTTCAGGCCAGACAGGCAGAGTCACCACCAGCAGTCTGGGAGTGCTGAAGCCTTTATCCATATAATGTTGATACTAGATAATTTGGATGAATAGCTCTACCTGCAGGCAAAGGGCCAAAAGTTCCCCTGGCTTTCATGGGCTGCAAGAGAAGTGATATTTTTCAAGGAAGCAGTTTGACAGTCATATCTAAATAAACTAGGGATGCTTTGGTCCTGGGCATTTTCTGGGCTCCTTTTTCAGCTCTCCATCTTGTGGGGAGCCGCCGGGGAGGAAAGGGCAGAGAAAAAGATGGACACGGGAAGCGTGGGTGGGCAGAAGCAGAGGTGCTATGGGCAGAGGTTAATCCTGTTTGCACAACCTCCAGGCACGTTGGGTTTCCTAGTCCCTCCCCTGCTTTATTTCTCTTTTAAAGCATGGAATTTTCAGCTATAATCCTTCCTAAACCACAGCATTTTTCAGGCGCTCTGTGTAAGTGAAACCATAATCTCTGGTAAAACAGACCGCTTAAGCTCCTGTAGCATTAGGCCAATCTGATCCAGCCCCTGGATTTCCGCTCTGCCCAGCCACCACAGAGAGGATTTCAGCCTGAAAGACTGTCTAAAGCCCTTGCGATGGGAACAACAGTGCTAGGCCTTGCCTTGCAAAGCTGGGAAGGGTTAAGGGACCAGGAGCTATTTGTCCCGGTGTTGTGAGGCTGTTAAAGCCCCTGTCAGACTCACAGCAGAGACGAGTCCAGCCCTCTCTTGAACACATCAAGGCTTATGAAGAAAAATTCCTTGCACCTTCCAGAGGCAGCACCATTTACTCAGTGCGGGGGAATAAAGAAGTCAACAGCAACATGGCAAAGAGACTGGGACACAATAATGCTAAACGCTCTTCTCTCCAAGAGTAGTGGAGAGGAGGCAAGAATAAGGTCAGACAGTGAATGATTGAACAACCAAAACTCAGACTTTTATGTGTCTGTTTTTCTGTCTGTCTTTTCCTCCACGCTCAGCAACTGCACACATGTAACTTCTATCCCACGTATCTTTACTGCTGGATGGCATTTACTAATTTTTACTCCTTTGTTGTCCAACTCTCCCCTGACTAAAAGCACCTGAATTCCATCTCCGATGTAACTCCTGCCACTGCTGTGCTGGAATAATTGCCCCAGCAGTGAATTATAGCTCCAAAGTGTGTCAGTGTAGATGAGATCAATTGATTGATCTATCTATCCACCTGTGAATGGCACGGTCCCATTCTTCATTTTAACCACGTCAAAATTCAGCTGCCATTTTTTTGTTTTCATTTCTTTCTCCTTTGTCTAATTTTTCCATATTTGTGGTGGAGAACTTGCCCCTTCCTGTCCCACATCCTTCTAGAGCCAGCAAGCTGCGGAGCACTGCCTTGTTGGCTTCTCTGTGCCTCGGGGTGTCCCTCAGTGAGGCTGCGTCAGAGAGCCCCAAAGGCCGGAATACTGACCTGTAATCAAATGCAGGGTGGAATGAGTCTGCAACCCCTTTCCAAAGCAACTGAAATCTGTTCCTGTCCCAGCCTCCTTTCATCTAAATGGCAAATGATATCCTTGTTTATGAGAGACCAAAAAAAAAATCACCCAGTGTCATGGTGGGGGAAATTTGAAAGGGTCAGGAGAGTGGGGATATGGCTGGAAGCATAGCAGAGGACTACATATTTTGTGCATCTCTTCTTTTTCTGACTGTACTTGTTGAGTTATGGCTGTTTTTCTTCCTTTCTAACCCTCTCCTCTGTTATTCTGGCGGAGAGCTAGAACTGGTGATCTCTGGCCTAAATTCCCCCTGCGAATGAAGGGATTTTGGCCAGACAGGGTGAGAGGAAGATTCACAGCTCTGGGTTCCTACAGAGACTTGTCTCAGCTTTTATCGTGCTGTCTGCTGCTGAAGGGAAGGGAAGCAGAGGGGTTCGCAGGACTAGATAAGCTGCTTGTTTTTCATTGCTGGTTTCCTGGAGGATAAGCTACCTCCATCCGGTGCTCCTTTTCAGTAAACAAAGAATATCAAGATGGCGCATCCCTGCATAAGGGATGGCCTGTACACAACCACTTAACAACACTGCTCACCACCCTGACAATTTTACCCTTTGCCTTCTCCTGGGGTCTCTATCAAATATTCATATGATTGCAGCGCCTCGCTCTTTAGAACACATATCCTTACAGCATCCCTTAGGGATCACTGTTGTATCCGTGAGGAACTGAGCACAAAGAAAACGTACCCAAGTTCATGTAGGAGCCCTGTGCCAAAGCAGGTGTTTAAAATCCTGTGCTTGTACCCACCATTGAAACATCTTTTTCCATATTTGCATTCTCCATTCCTTAGAAAAGTTTCACTGGGGCAAACAGAACGGGCCTGAGTCCTCAGCATTCACAAACTGGTAGTTTACACTACAGCCAGTGGAGTCACATCACTTTATCCCACATGAGAACCTTGCCTCAGATTCTAGAAGTCGTGCAAAAGACCAAACTGGACTGACACTGCATATCTTTTACTTCTGCTTTCTGTCATGTCAGAACCACTGTTTCTTTCATTTCTTAGTTTTCTAGCTTTTCTTTTGCAAGAGCATTATGCAAGTTGCACTGAAGAGAAAAATGATCCTATTTTTTTCCCTCCCCCTGATCACAACAGATCTTTGCTAGAAAAAGTGCGCAAAGACTAATCGGCTTCTCATTGTACCTTTCTTGTCTTCTCTTTGTGTTCTGCTAACTGGACAATGAGCCTTGTGTGTTCAAGCTTATTTCCTGTTTCTGCACAGATCCATCCACGTTCTTAGCCCAATACTTGCAGGTTATTGCCTTGGATTGCTTTCCACTGAGACTCAAAACTCTTGTAACATCACTGTTGTCAACTTTTGAAATCTATTTGCCCCAATTTTTATAAAACTGAATTTTATAAATCTAGATTTTGTGTCTGATCTGGTGAACTGCTGCTCTCCAAGTAATCTGATGTGCTGACTCTCTATGTTACTTTGGACGGAAGAAGTTTTATAGTCTTCGTAACATGGAGCTTCCAGTAGACCTGTGATCTGGACTTACTCGTTAAAGCTAGTTGTACTGTTTATGTTAATCACTTGAGAACTCCACTGAAGTCAACTTCATGTGGCTCCAAGTACATTTGTTTGCAGATGGAGCTGATGAAGGAAGATGTGCTTTCAAGTCGGGGGGAAGATGTGCAGCTTGTACACTTGGCAGGCAGAGAGATTCAGTGGAGTTTGTACTGTTGCCCCTTTCTGAAGTCCCAGCCTGTCATGCTGGGCAACTACTTCCTGCTTTAAAGTGTAGCATATGCCTATTCCTTGGTGGTCTGGGACTTGAATGTTACCTCTTAAACAACATGCTTTTGAAATATATGCTGGGAAATGTAATTAGAACACATTAGTTTTTCACCCAGTGTTCATTACCGATACCTCCAAGGTTTCATCACAGTGGTATTCTACTGATCATAAGATAGGATAGATCTTTCTGGGTAGCCCACAGCAATCCAAAATTTGCAAAGAAGGACCAAAGACTGCCGAAAGCTCTCCGTTTCTCTGAAAGACTGCAGTGGGCAGTTTGAATTGTACAGGCAGCTGGCCTGCCTAAATCCAGTACAGCTGATGGAGATCAAAAGTTATTAACACCTGCTGACAGGTGTTGCCTAACTCAGATATAAAACACTGTCTTTGCTGTCAGTGGGAAAATGTCTACATCACAAAAATTTTCATCATAGCTATACTTCCTGGATCCTGCATTTAGCCTCAAAAGAAAAGGCAAAAACTGAATTGCTGGGAAGACAATACAATTATTTTCTCTAAAAAAGTCCGTTTTTCACCAGCAGCATAGAATGTGGCAGCCTGCAGTGCTGTCCCCTTGCTGAGGGAAATCAGACGGGTCATGCCAATTCACAGCTGTTGTCACTACACAGCATTATTGTCATTCACTGCTATCATTCACTTAAATGCTAATTTAAGGAAGGTGAACTCCTTATTTCTTTCGGGCCCATTCATTTCTGGGTTCCTCACGTCAGTGTGCCTTTCAAGCCCACAAGCCGCATTCTTCAGCATCATAAAGTGATGTGAAGTGAAACTTCCATTGGATGCATGGAAATAGTTTATGTGATTGCCCCCTGCTATTCCTGTCTGTTGCAAGGATCATTCATCTGACCATCTATCACCCTCAGCCATTTGGTCCTGGAGAAGAGTAGTAACACCTTTTGCCTTTTCAAATTCCTTGACTAGATAAGAAGATGCTATCTCTTCTTAGGGATGAGAAACAACTGATGAAGTTGGGAGGTCCTGTGGACTTCTACTTTTGCCGATTCCTCATCTTGAATAGAGGAGAGGCTCACTCTCAGGAAATACCTCCTTCATTTTGATGAGGCAGGACAGTAACAGCCTCGTAGCAGCCACGTGAGTGATTATCATATTCCATTTTGGGGGCACTGGGGCGCCCAGCGATGTGCCCCTCTGGCTGGCTGCCTGCTGGCGGCTGCAGCCGTGGTGCTGTGCCGCAGGGCGCGGGTCTGCATCTCCAGGGGTGGCCATCACCAAAGCCAGCCGGAGGCCTCAGCGGGTTCTTACTGAGGTTTTCCTAAGTCAGCTCAGTCACACCCTGACCGGGGCCATTGCTCACTGGTATCAGAGGCTAAAGAAGGTTGGAGCAAGGCAGGGAATCTTCACCAGTACCAACAAGGAAAAGGGGAAGGAAATGCTCCCCCTCTCAGCGTAATGATATAAGTACAACTGAACGTAATGGTCAATTTTAATTATGATTTAAAACAGCAGGCTGGATCAACTTGTTTTACATGTGCACTGTGATGCTGTTGTCTAAAAGGTTGCATTTTATGGGTGGTAATAAATATTCTGACAAATACAAAATTTACACTAAACGTGGTTATTTCAGTTTTTGCTAAGTAGATGAACTACATCTGTGCACATTTATTTAAGCAATTATGCTGTTTAATATAATTTGTCTTTACATGTTATTACATGAGAAAATAGTGAATGATGAGTCCATATTATTATTTTATGAGATTACTAACTTTTTACATGTGATCTGTGTCAAGTTATATTTGGTTGGAAATTAGAATTAAATTTAAAACAGTATTTGTAATTATTCATGCTAATTAAATAAAATGACCACAAGTTCCCTGACTTCCTAAATATACTAGAACAGAAAATGCAAACCTTTTGAAGCAGGTTTTGCATTAAAAATGACTAATAAATGAAGAAAAAAAAAATATATATAAGGAGACATTTCAACTGATTTTAGAACTAATAGATCTCATCCTTTCACACCAAGCTTAATTCATTTACTGACAGAGGAAAACAAATTTTTTTCAAATCCTAGTTTGTTTCTTAGTTTTGAATGACCTGGTTATTGAACTGAACAAAATTCTTTTCCATTCACTCACTAGGCTGAAACGAAGGAAATAATGTCTTTTCACCTTGCAGGAGGCTAAAGTTCTCAAAAGATTGTTTATCATTTCAGAAAAACTTTGGATCCAGGTGTCTAGCCAGTGATTTCTCTATGCTCAGCATCACAAGTTTCTTGAAAACTTACATAAAATCAGATGCTGTTTAAGTATCATTTTTGTACATCTTTCAGATATAGCAAGTAGCCTTTATGTCAGTACTTCCAATTTTTTTTTGCATACATTCATGTATGAATTTGAAAAAATAACTTAAAATGACAAAAACTCTGGTCCCATGCCGAAAAGGGAAGGTCTGGAGGAGATTTAGACCAATGGGGTTTGTGGTTTTTTTGGTGCTTTTGTTTGACACATCATGAGCTGTCATCAGGATTTCGCACTCTGGCTGATACTTGTTGCTTTAGGGAAAAGTTTCTTTCCCAGAGAGAAGGAAACGTTTTCTGTATAGGATGCGGTAGCTGTTTTGGTGGGTGGTGTTGATTTTAAAAAGTTACCTATTGCTGTTAGTAGGTGCTAACCGTAGCATACAAAGCACTCAGAAACTGCCTCACAGGACAAGATGGGGACACATACTCCCATTTTCAGTCAGCGGTAGAAGTTCCTGAAGTGCTTTTTTTGCCCCGTTTCTCTTGGGCTTGTCTTTTACCTTTACTTTTTTTTGCAGATCTCACTGGTTGTAGTGAGCTGGGAAACATGGTCTGATTAGTTAAAACTGCCAGGATTCAGTTAAGGGAAGTTTTTTCTTTACCATTGCTGTAATTTTAGGATCCATCTAGTACGTAAATTCTCCCCTTTAGTAGTCTGTTAATAAGAACATTTCAAACCATACCTTAAAAGTTCATTGCGGTTTATTTCCCATAGTGCTACCTCTCTGTTGTGTAACTTCTGGGCTAGATAACTGAGCTGGAAAGGACTCTGCTCCCAAACTATCAAAGTCCCCAGAACTCAGAACCTGATCTGAAGACACCTCACTTCTTTCATGCATGCCTATTCCAAAAGATGTGGCTTCTGATAGTGCTTAAAGAAGGATCTTAATCTTTGTTCCCAAATTATTCAAGGCTTCTGAGAACAACCTTGTGCTTTTAAAGTACTCCTGTTGCTAGTGCCAAAATCTTGAGGTTGTCCTCCACTCACCTCTGGGTGTTAGCTACCGAGTACCTTCCAAACTCAAAGATCTATGGAAACTACTGAATAAAAGAAAGCTATTGAGGTTTTCTGTGTTTACTTAGCCCTGTACAGGTTTATACCCATCTGCCTGGGCCGTTTGCACTCAATAGAAATAACCAAAGTAGAACATCTCTGAACAACAAAATTCTTGTCTTGGTGTTGCGCATGTACTGCACATACTCGCCATGGTATGTTCGAGCTTGGATCTTTGCTTCTAGGAAATCTGACTGGGGTTCAAAATTACTGTCCAGGGAAAGGTGTCACAGATCTACGCCAATCTAGCGATGATGGCCATGCAACATCAAGGCAAGATGTAGCTGGCTTACTGGCCTCTGCATGAAGGAAGAGGGGAGATGGTGTTCTCAGACAGTTCTTAGAGCTTTCTCTGATACTTCAGAAGGAAGTTGAAAATTTCTGTGTTGACTGTTCTATATGATGGAGAGCAGGAGCATGTTTCCTAGCCTAGTGCCCAACTAGCCCCCAAGTGTCAGCTCACTCATGGAAATGCCTTGCAGGTACTTACTGGGGAGAAATAAGGGTGACCTGCCTGCTCCATACTGAACAAATGTTCTTGTTTACTTGCTTTAGGAGATATAAGTAATAAATGGACCATCTAAGATGCATCAGATAGAATAATTGTCTGAAAGGGAGAGCTTGATATTGGCAGTACTAGGCAAGGCTGCGCTGTACCTAACTGTGATGCTAAGCTCTGTCTTGGAGTAGATGCCCAGGACTTTGGGGAGGTCCATCCTGCATGTTGGGGAGGGGGCTGCCTGCTCTGCAGCATTTCTAGCTCTTCGGTTCAACAAAGCTTACAAGCAGATAAGGGGACTTCAGCAACACCTGTACTCAACTATCTCACCAAGTTCCCAGATTTCAGGTAGCCATATATTGTTGAGGTTTTGATGGCTTTTGGAAGGGTATATTCTCAGAATGGTGTGAGCTGAGAGAGCTTGCTGAGGAAAGCTAGTCATGAGACAGAGAGTGGAGAAGGGCTTTCTCTGAAATATTCAGAAAGGGCAAGAATCCAGGGCTGGACAGCTTTGGTTTGGAAGGAGCTAGTGATACTTCTTTCTGTCTGGCAAGACTGAGCTGAGGAGACCATCTTGTAGACTGAAGGTAAATCTTACACCCTGAAGTGACTGCACGCAGAGTTTGTAGCCTGTGTGGGTGGATTTTTGTTTCACATCTCTTTCTGTTATCACCTGGGTTCACAGACTGCCCTGCGACAAGAGCAAAGAGGCATTTCAAAGATAACACTATAGCAGCAGAACAGGCAGCCAGCAATTAAGTACTCGCTCTTACTCCAGTATCCCTTCTTGGGAGAGGAATCTGGGCGATACCAAAGAAATCTGCATGCTCCCAGCCTCTTCCTTAATTTCCTGGCCAGGGTAGATCAGGAGGCAGCACTGAGCTCCTCACCTCTCTGGTCCTTCCTGAAAGCATTGCCCAGCCCCATAGCAAACATATCATGAATCATTCATCTTTAATAGATTATGCAAATTGAGGACATCAGATCAATGAAGATCAATAACTGCAACCATTTAATTGCCAGCAAAAACATTTTAAGAATGAGCATTATCTGAAGTCCTTTCTTGGGTAATGGCATCATTAATCCAAACATTGGATCCTGGCCTAAGTGTAGAGGAAAAATTCTCCGCCCTTCTTTCCCTGCTGCCTTTCAGGGTGTTGAGGGTTTTTTTTCCATTTTCATTTCCAGTTTCTGAGTTTCCCCATCATTACCACCAGTGAACAGCTCCCAACGCTAATAGTTCTGCTTTTGTTACTCTGCGCTGATTGAAATGTCGCATACAGATTGAGATGTTAGTGCTAAGTTGCCACCTGGGAATGTCAAGCTGGGTCTGAAATGAACTTTTCTCACTCTTGGATCCAGATGGATCTGATGGGGATGTTCTTGAGCTGAGCTGGGAATGTTGCAGGGAACAGAGTGGGGATGGCACTAGGGTGGGGGCAAGAAGATTTTCTGCCTCAGCCCACAGCCTCTTCTGCAAGGCCAAATCTCTCTCCTGCTGTCCCCTTGTGACAGTCCTGTCCAAAGCTTGTGCAGTGTCCTCAGCCTTCAGGAATTCTGCTCTCATATTAACATGCTGGAATGCACCATCTTCACTGAGGCAGAAGGACTAAAAAGAATTATTTTAATGGCCCCTTTGAACCTTAAACTCTGATTTTAGTTGTCTCACCTTTACATCCAGCTATGGGGATCTGCCTTCCATGAAGGAAGGAAAGCACTACTATCCAACTGGCTTTGCACCCCAAAGACAGGGAAGTATTTCCTGTAAGAGATGTAGAGCTGCTAAATAGTAGATGGACACCAGCTGAGCTTTGTCTTGCATATGCAAATGCAAAGAAACGTGGAGCAATTCTGCCACAGCTGAGCCATTTTTTTCTGGTTGGCTAAGAAACTGCATGGCTACAAGGATCCTGGATCAAGCCTGATAGTAGTAAAAGCCATGAAAAAAAGTCTGGGAGTAGCACGCCTTCTAGACGCTTCCTAAATAGGCAGTTTGCCTCCCCATGACTCTCCATTAAATTTTGCAGACCTCACACTGGATCGCCTCTGTATTTGGGATAACAGCTACTAATCCTGCCTGGTCCCGAAGTTTTGGGTAGCCAAAATTTGCATGCAACAATATGCCTTTGCTCAGTGTTGACCGAACAAGCGATGACTGCCTGCCTCAGCCAGGAGCTGCTTTGACCTCAGGGGCTATTAGCTGCGGCTGCTGCAAGAAAAAGTTGAGATTCAAATGCCAGTGCTCTTGACGCTGTGCCATGACAGGACAGTTTTTTGGCTAAGAGGCAACAGCTCCTTCCCTTGCTAAGAGGACTTACACCTCTTTGTCATGAGTTATTTCTCAACTTCCACCACGAGGTTTCTAGAGGGGCCACAGCAGCTGTAGGGAAGGAGGGATGTACCAAACGGGCGAGGTGCTCGGGCCTTGCCAGCTGCCTTAGCTACCTGGGAGGAGATGTGCAAACCTGTGGTAGCTGTGTGGGCAGGGACCAGCGGCCACTAAAGCCTGAGAAGAAGAGCTGTGGCACCAGAATACCTCCTTACGGCTCTAGACACGCACGGGGCAGGCAATCTAACACTAGCATCAGGGTGGTGTGCCCCATGGCCCCAGGACGGCCCTGTGCCGCACAGGTCCTGCATGTGCCATCAGCGGAGAGGAAGCTTCTGTGGAGCAGCTGCTGCAGGAATTGCCTCCTACTTGTGTGCATCCCAACCCCTCTGCTGTCATGCACTCGCTCTCATTCCCTACTCTCCCAGACACACCTGAGTTTCATGTGCCCGCATGTGAGGCAAGGAGGAAGGCTGTGAAAAAACATCTTTTGCCAGCTGCTGCTAGAGACTCATGGGCTTAAGGAAGAAGTTGTTTAGCAGTCACAGTTCAGCAGACCTCAGTGTTTAGTTTGCAAATGCCCCTTCCAAATGCCAGGGCTGAATAAAACTTAAATTATTGTTTCTCCTGAAGAAAAGCAAGTGTGGATCATGGGTAAGCCACAACCCTCTTGTTCTCAGACACAAAGGCAAAAACCACAGTGCTTATTTGGACATGGCTGTCCTCCACCAGCATCCATCCCTAAGCCCCATCTGGGCACACAAGTTCCTGATTCATGCCTGGTTTGCCTGTCTTTGCATCAGAGCTGGGCAGCTCTAGGTGTACCCAAACCTGCCAGTACTCTGAATGTCAAGCTTCTCTTGAGCCCTTATGTCCTCCACAGTCTTTCTGTCTCTTTCCATGTTTGCCACAGAGGGATATCTTGCATTAGCAGAAAAAGCAGAAGCTAATGGTGATGAGGGAAATAAATAAAAAGCTTGGTTTTGCTGTTCGGTCAGGCAGCTTACCGGTCACCACAGGGTACGTCTGGGGTCCTGACACATTTGTCCCCAGGTCTGGGTTAGCAGAGGTGGATAGACTTGATTTGACTTCATCGAGACCAGGGGTCAGAGCTGGGAGGGAGTACTCATTACCCTGGGGAAGAGAGCAGAAAGACAGCTCGCTATTGATGCGCCAGGAGAAAGGGAAGAGTGTACAGATGGGGGGGAGGAAGAGGAGAGATGCAAACCCCTGCACAGATGGAAGAGGAGGAGAAGGAGGAAACAGAGAAGATGGGTTGCGGGGGGGAGTTGCGGTTCCTAGGATGAACTATACCACCCGCTGTGTGCTGCTGTGAAGGGGAAGAGGGGTGAGGGATCTGACCCGTTACTGCAGTACAATTGAGACCCAGTTCAGTGCTGTGGGGATGGGGATAGCTGCCTGTGCCAACCCAGGGGAGAAGAGAGGGGAAATCCACATCTCCTCCTCTTGGCTGAGCGGAGGCAGGAGGTGTTTGCCCTGGTGACAAGGACAGCTGGAGCGGAGGGCTGCAATGACATGACTGGGACAGGCGGGCTGTAAGAAGCAGCCAGTGTTGGCCCACTGTAGCCAGGCTCTCTGCTGAGTTGACTGCCTCCCCTCCGCTGTTACCTCTGTCCTAGCTCTTTAAAAACAAACAAAGAAGCCTCATCCCCTGCCTCTGTCACTCTGTGCATTGGGGTATGAAATTGGGGAGGGGGGAGCCACATGGCTAACAGAAGGGTGGGAGGGGGAGAGCCATTGAATCTGAAAGGGTATCCTGTCCGAAAGGTTCTGGTAATTGCCTTTTTATTGTGGCAGCCTCCGGACCAGACGCGGGAGCTGGAGAAACTGGGAAGGCTACAAAACAGCAGGAAAAGTTGCTCTGATTAATATTACGTTAAATTAAAACTGATTTTCTGCTCTTTCTGCTCCGTTTTTTTCCATGCGCTTCCCCAACCCCCTCCTGACATCTCCCCCTCCTCCAGCAGGCTCCCTGCATGCTGCCCCCTCCCCGCCCCTGTCCCTGCTTGGCTAGGACTGCCTAGTCATTTCCAATTCCTTCTTGTATTGATCTTCCTGTAGAAATCAGTTTTGTAATTAGCTGCAAATTAGGCCTTCTACTGGGGGTGAGCCTGCCCCCTGATTTATCACCAGAGTAATTCGCTGTGATCGGAGAGAAATTAAAATGAACTCAATTAGGCTTCGGATTTGCTTTATGGGCCCTGCTCAGAGTTTCAGGGGGAAAAATGACTGTGCTGGTGCTTAATAGTCTAATGAAAGTAAATAAAGGTTATTCATTGTAATAAACCCAGGGACTCTGGGATGAAGGGAGTCCACAGCCAGCCTCTCCTTCTCTTCCTTTGTTGGTTTATGGCTTGGGGCGGTTTAAAAAGACTTTTGATTTTCATTTTATTAAGACAAACAGCTTTTGGGATAAAAGGCCGGGGGAGCGGGGGAGTAAGGGGGGCAGAGCTGCAGAAGTGCAGAAAACTAGGTTGGAGATGGGAGTCAAGTCTCAGCTTTGGGCCATGAAGGAAAATGCTCAGTTAAAGCCCAGCCCTGTGGCTCGTTGGTCACCAGTGTGATCTGAGAGTGCAGGAGCTTCTGTGCAGTGCTGTGTGCCGGTGAACATGCATGGCGGTGTTTGCACGTTCAGGGCAAGAGCGTGCCCGCCTGCCTGCAGGAGTCTGTGCCAACGGAAAGGTGGACATGGGGATTTAGGGAGAGCAAAGTGCGTGCGTACATGGCAAGTTCATGAGATGAGGTAGAACTTGTGTACACATGTGCATCGGCACAGTGGTATATTTACAACTAGAAAGTGCTGTAAAATGTAAGTGTGGTGTATGTGAAATAACAGGTCAGTGTGAGAGCAAGGGGTGAGTGAAGAGGGAGAGAGTGGTTTCAGTGAGACAATCTCCCTGTCATCATCCTGTGGGTGCCCATTACTGGGCCAGGCCCTCACCTGCTCAGATTTGATGTGCTCTGATGTTTGAAAGACGTCTGGGTAAGAAGGACGCTCAAAAACTCGATCTAAAGCTTCCAGCTGCTGCTGGGTGAAAGTGTCGCCACGAAGGTGCTTCCGTAAACTGTCCACGCTGCTCTGGGAATCTCCATTGGGAACTGAGCCCTCGGATACATCTGCAGGGCACAGACAGAGAAAACAGGGAGTTAGCACCACCCTGGCTGGGATCAGCAAGGGATGCAGGAAAAGGATGGAGTGGGAAAGAGTGGGGCACTCCGCCTCCATCCAGGGAGCTGTGCCGCTCCTGCGGGAAGCAGGGGCTGAAGCACCCAGGGGAAGCCCTCTCCTGTCTGCTGGAGCTGCCAGGCTGCTCCCACAGGCTCTGTGGGACAATCCTGCCCAGGATGAGTGAGGCTGTGGGGAATGGTGCTTGGCTCAGAGATGAGTTTCGGTTCCGCTGATTTTCAGTGTTAAAAATTGCCAAATCTCCATCGCTGAGCATAAAATGGGAGCAAAGCAGAGCGATTAGCATCGCTGGAAGGCTACCGGGAGAGGCAGCTCATAGAGAAACCAGCGTGCTGAGGGTGGGCCTGTACTGGAGAGGGCTGAGGATGCCTGGGATGGAGAAAGGGCTCTCTTACAGCTTGGAAGTGAGTCAGTCAGTTGTACCTCCCCAGTCCCAATAGAAGTTATATCTCTGATATAATTTCCTTCTCATCTGATCTTATCCTGTTGTACCCCAGATGAGTCTTTCATCCCCTCAGATAACAGGAATAATCCTGCTTCTGACTCCATGTTTCACCAGAGACAAGTCTCTCCCTGTGGAGCATCTGCCCCATCCAACATACGTTGGTTTCTGTTATGATCTCTGTCCCATTCTCCTATGTGTAGCTCGTGATTTATCACAACCCATATCTCTGTTATAAAACTCCCTCCAAAACGAGATGAATCTTTGTCTCTGTTGGTCCCCCTTCCTATCCAAAATGAATTATTGTATTACAAAACCTAGTCCTACTCTGTAGGAATTGGCCTTCCTGGTATTCCTTTGTTCTTCCTAGGAAAAAAGCCCTTTTCTGGTAGAAGCATTGCCAGAAGTGCTTCTCTGTCCCTGCAACAGACCGCTGACACAGTTCAGTCTCACTGCAGCGCCTCCTGCCATGTTCCAGGTGTCTCTGTCTCTGCTGTGCCATCCCACATCTCTTACAGCCCACTCATCCCCTCCGAGGTAAGCCCGTTATAAATGCCCTGCCCCATCCAAAGTGAATCTTTCCTTGTGATAAACCATCTTATCACCCACCTGTTTTTGGTTTTTTTCCCCTGTTATCCCCCAACTCAAATGAGGTACATTTATCTCTGTTATAACCCCTTTTTATCTGGAGTGAGTCTCCTGCTATTAGCATCTGTCACATCCAAGGTGAGTCTGTCTGTTATAACCTCCTGTCCCAGCTGAAGTGAATCTTCCTTTGTCATAATCCCTCATCTCATCTGAGGCAAGTCTGCTCATTATAATCTTCTCCAACTGTGCTGAGTATCTTTCTGCTGTCACCTCTCAGCCTAACTTTGGTGAGACTGGTTATAATCCCCTGTCTCATCCAGGCTGATGTACCTTCATACCCTCCATGCTGAGTCTCTACCTACTGTGCTCCGTCAGACACAAGGCTGACCTGAAATCGGGTTCTCCCTCTTGCGCTGTGATTACCTTCCTGCTTTTTCACTATTATTCCTCATACTTCAGCCTTTCTTGGCTGAAGTGGTGGCTCCCAGTCTGTGAATCTCAGAAACTTGCTGTCTGTCTGTCAAGAAAATGGTTGAGGGATCCGCATAGACTTCTTCCCTGACTCCATGAGATTGCGAGGCACTCGTGGGCAGATGATGTTCCCGGGAGCCTGGATTGGCACTTGCTGTGCAACAGACAGAACCGTGCCACTCCGCCACTTCATCTTTTAGCTTGTGGATGGTGCCAAGGCGGGTATTTTGCTGGCACAGTTCATGGCCAACTGGTGGCCCAGAGTTATAACTGAGCCTGCTGCCTTCTGGCTATGAGATATATCCGTTTATAGGTGATTATATGATATGATATAATCAATAGTACATTATATACAGTAACGTAGTACAGTACCACTCACAAGACCATAGAAAATATTACATATTGATTTGTCCTGGCCAGCAGCCTTCCCTCGAGCAGCCCCTTCTCTCTTTCTTTTCCACCCCTAGCCAGAGCAGGGCTGTTCACTGGCACGGATCCCTGGCATTTTCTCCTCTCCTCAGGCTTATCTGCACAAGGGAAATCTCTCAAGTTCCCGAAAGCTGGAGTTCATGACAGATTTGACTAAGAGAAAACAAAGCAAAGATGAGGCTTGGTGGACTGCACATTGTGTATGTCAGTGCAGTTTTCATGTTTTAGATGGACTGGGCTGGTACTGCAGGGAGTGGCTTTCAGGAGGACTAGGGTAGCTTGAGGCTCATGCTGCCAGTTCCAGTAGGCATTGCTGTCCGGTCCTCCCTGCAGAAAGCTGGCACAGAGCTCCGGGGTCCAGGCTCAAGCAAAAAAAAAAAATACTTCTTTCTGTAACAGCACGTGTCTCAACCTGTCTGCAGACTGTAAAGCTGTTTGCCTTTGAGGATTTTTCCACACGTGTCAGTCAGTGTGCACGACTGTGCACACCATGGTGCTAATACATGTGGGTATTTTTACAGCAGATCATTATTCTGATATTCTTTAGATTCTGCATCACTGTGCATGCCTCTGAGCAGCCGTTCATCTGCAGCGGCTGATTTAGGCTATGTTTGATTTTCAAGAATGGCAGCCCTACACCATGCATGGCGTTTGGTGTGAGTGGACGTGTGTTCACGTGTATGCTAAAACTTCCGTTGATTGTAATTAAACCAGATTTTACACTTAGTGAGTTGCCCTGGGTGGTTATACAGATTGGTGCACACATGCATGTGTATTTGCAGTTCTTATCTGCCTGCAGAGCCCTGTGCACGCATGTCTCCTGTGTGTGCACAGGCCATGCCTTTGTGTGAAGAAGCTGAAACCACAGCTTTCCCAAGTCACTGTAGGAGTCTCTTTTCCTTCATTTATTCAGGGGCCCTTCAGATCTTGACAAATCTGTCACTCTAAATTTGCGAGAGATTATGGTGCTCTCTCCCTAGCACGGAGAGAGGTGATATATGATATCTGCTGCCCCTATTGATTGCCTGATCTGGTGGCAGAGGGCTGGCGAAATGAACTTGAAATGAACATCATGCCTCAACTCATTGTGCGTATAATACACTACTTAATCCCACATTTTTGAGCCGCTATGGAATTCAATTGATCAATCATGTCCCTCTGATAGTACTGTTTTAGGGGTTATTGCTGCTCTGCTCACTGACCTTTCTATTTATTTATTTATTTGTGACAGAGTGTGTGTGTGTGTGTGAGCGCGCGCGCGTGCATGTGCTTATGTGTATTTGGGAAACTCAGGACCGGCTGATAAGAAGGGACCTGTACAGTCAGTGGGAAATTAAAGAAAAAGATGAAGGGAGGAGAAGGGGAAGGAGCAGGGTTAGATAAGAAATCAGAATGATCAAAGCAAGCAAATAGATAGGGAGAAGTGGAAAAGCAGTACAGGAATCTGGATACAGGGCAGGGGGTAGTCTGCCATGGCCTAGGCTTTAAAATCTACAAAAGAAAAGAAACTTTTGAGAGAGACCTGTAGGCTACCTCAGGGTGGGCCTTGTCCAAACTGCTTGCACTAGTACTGGACTTAATAATGGTAGGGCATGCAAATCCCAAACTTCGCAGAGCAATAATATGACCTGTGCATAAGGATTTTACTTACAAAGCAAAGTTTCAGAGAGGTGATCCTGAAAGACAGATTTATACATCTTGTGTTGCTAACACTGAGACATTCACAGTCATAGATCATTATATTTTCTTCAAAACCAAGGGATTGTAAATCCCCTATGTTTGTTTTCTGGTGTCAAAACCTATAGAGGATGCGTTTTCATTTTTTCCCTGAAACTGCAAGGGACAGGCATTTATATCTGGGTTTAGATCAAGTCACAATTCTCATCTAAGCATATGACGGTGAGCTGGACTATCAGGAGAAGCCTCAAATACAGTACACCAAGTATGGGAGCTGGCAACTGCATAGATATGAGCAAAGGTGGCAGTAAGGAGCAGAGGAGACTGGTCCATCAAAGTGCTGTGGGTGAAAGTGAAGGGAGGGCTCATGGGGAAAATTTGGGTTGGGGAAGACTAGCAGATCCCATGGGGAATGGCACTGTGGTGGGCAACAGTCACTTCAGCTGATGAAGAACAGTGCTAGGAGTAAAAGCTTAAGGAACGGGGATTTGCCAAGAAAGCAGCTCTTGGAAGGGGTACCGTGGTGAAGCAAGGCTTCAGCTGCAGGAGAAGTCTGGGGGTGCCACCTGGATAACTGCACTAGCTGTAGCATTAGGAAGCAGCATCACCTTTCCCAGTTCCCTTTTTACTGGAGAGGGAAACTGTGTGGTGCTGTGACACAGGGACACCTCTCTCTTAAATCAGAAGTATCTTAACAGTTTGAGAGGTGAACCATGGCCTCGGTCACAGTGTCCCTCACAAGAACACACAGTCACTGTCAGCACGATCAGGACTGGCCTTGCACATGTGACAGGAAACATCTCTCCTCCTGAGGGGCTGCTGAGGGAGCACACACACACACGATGTTCGGCGTAAACCTTCGACACAAGACACAGAAATGCTCCACAGGTGTCACAGAAGTATCCTGACAGATAACAAGGAAATGCTGTGCCAGAGGACAGAGGAACAACTTTAACTACATCTGACGCAGGGAATACACCCATTAAATAGCTCCAAAACAAGAGATGTTCCCAGGCCTGGAAGCCACAAAGTCACCACCACATACAGGTAGCACAGAGCAGCGTAATGCAGTCACCTCCCTGGCTAGAGGCAACAGAGAGCACCCTTGCTCAGGGTGGGACAGGGCTGTCTCCAACAAACAATCCAGAAGTGTTGCTGGCACAGGAAGACCTTTGTGGCACAGAAACATGTAGGAAGGTCATGAGAAGCCGTGCAGCTGGCATGCAAACATGGAGATACTTTCTCTTTCGGGGCAGAGGCTGTTACCACCCCCATGACGTGTCTGCCTGCTGCCTCGTGGGGCCCCAATCTCGGCTGGGGCCTCGCAGCGCTACCAATAAAAATCACAGTCATAATAAAAGTGAATGTGACTGGCATGAGAACTGCCAGCCAGGTGACACAGCAGAACCCATCTAATTGTCAAAAGCCTCCGAGGGAAACGCATCTGTCTAACGCAGTGGTGCTGAGCCGGCTGCTGCAGTGCCATCCCCCTGCACCAGCGAGACAGCCTGTCCCCTCCTGCAGCCTGCCTTTGTCACCATCCCAGCTGGGGGGCTTAGCCCAGAACAGTCCTGTCCTGCTTTCTGGGCACTCGTCACTATGTGTGCTGCCCTTCCTGAAGTCACCCTTTGTGTTAGGGCTGCTCTTCCCCTTTATCCAATTTCCCTTCTCTTTTTTCCCCCTCTGATGTGTTCCGGTGTCCCCGCACAGCCTGGGCCTGTCAGGCGGCTTTCCTGGCCGTCCCGGGGGGCCTTTCCCCGCACTGCCAGTTGTTGCAGTTTCAAACTCAATTGTTCTCCTCGGTACTGAGGCAAATGGAGTCATTAATTACCTTCTATCGGCTGGGCCGAGTTCAGAACGCGATCGATAGCCAGTGCTTGTCATTCACGGCAGCCAGCCCTGCACAGACCCTCACGCTGCATTCGGCACGGGGCCAGGAAGGAGCGCAGCGCTTTCAGACCCAGGCTTCAAACCCTGGCATCAGGCTTCTGCTGGGAATAGCGGACCTTTTGCATCTGCGTCTGAGCTGACCCCCAACCAAGGGAGAGTTCAAAGACAAAGACCTTGGCTGAGGGAGCAAATCACACATTTTCACCTGGCCAGAAGCGTCTGGTGCTGGCGTCCTGGTCGGCACCAGTCTGCAGTCGTGGTGTTTCTAAAGACTTTGTTTGCATCCTCAATGATTATTAAGCTAATGCTGTGCTCCCAGTAGCAGGGACAAAGGTGAGGACTAGCAGCCCTAATCTGGTGATCTTTTCACCTGTGTTGACTTTCTTGCCCTACTCAGTAGGGTTTGGTAAGGAGGGCTGAAAAATTTGGTTTCTGTTTCCTTGCAGAAGAATTTTTGCAGCCTTTTGGGCAGCATGGAAGAAGACGTCATCTCTAGATGGGTCAGTGCTGTATTTCAGCACATAGTAGTGCTGCAAGAATCGTCAGGGCTTTCACTGTGATAACTGAACAGGTGGGGAGAAAGATGAACCTCAGAGTCAGATGGAAAGGATCTCAAGTGAGTGCAGGGGGGCTGGCGAGGTTAAGCAGCGCATAGAGAGGGAATGTTATCAGGGGTCTCCACTGTGATAGTACAAGAAGATCAGGTACAAATTCAGGTTATGTACAGGATCCTGCAGAAACAGGGATACTGGGAGGTGAGTGCTGGAACAGTATCACCTCAAGGAAGTGTATCAGCCTTCGTGAACTCTGCAGTTGTTGAGGTTCCTGTGACCATTTGCCTCAAGGGAATCCTCAAGCCTGGAACTGAGTATGCTAATTGATGGTACTGTGTCGGTCCACGTGTCTCTGTAATTTAAGTGTGTCAGCGACACATAAACTGTGTGTATTTGTTCCTTATATGCTCAGACTTAGAGCCAAAAGGTTCAGAAACAAAGGGATTTTATGTTTTGAAATGAGGGTATAGCACAGATGAGGAATCGGTGAGCAAGGAAGGCTGCTCATGCAGGGAAGTGGGAAGTGTGCCTGACCGAGGAAGAGTGAGATGTGTGCCGGTGCCTGACAGCTGAGGGGCTGCCGTGCTGCTACCGCAAGGGTTGTGTATGACTGAGTCCCTCAGATGGAGCAGGGACAGGCAGTGCAGCTTTAATGCAGGGCTTACATGAGCAAAATGGCAATGCTCAATGAGAATGTAAATGAAATGAATTGTGTGTGCAAATGCATAATGAAGTGTGTACTCAGATCTGTCTTGGATTATCATGGGAGCATGCAAAGCGCATTTAAGGGAGTGTGTGTGTATGCGTATGAAAATCATATGTATTTACTACAGCATCTAAGGGTATGATTGCAAATTTGGCCCAGAGCATCTGGGAAACTAAGTCTGTACAGACCTAGGTCTATGTGTTAGTAATAATCAGCACATCCAGCCTTACTGAATACACCAGTAAGGGCCTTTCCAGGTATTGGTGGGATGCAAGCAGCTGCCTCAGATGTGTGTGCAACATGTACTACAGCATGTGTGGGTGTGCAGATGAGGCATGTTAGCCCGGGTAGTCAGAGCTGGTGCCTGCTGTGCGAGCAGTCACTGCTGCTTTGTGACCTTTGGGTATGCTGGAGGTGAGCGGACATATTCTGCTCCTAGTCAGGTGGCTGCAGATCTGCAACAGTTCACTTAGCTCAGAAGAAGCACTGGGGATTTAATTGTAATGAGGGACAGAGCATGGGTCCAGTCTCTCTTACTAGCACTATTAGGCTTGACTGCTGGCCAGACAGAAATGCAGCTGCCTCCAGGACCCAGTACATTTGCTTTGTTTATGCTGGCAGAGTGGCAAGCAGCACTGTCACGCAGCGGGCCAGATCCTCCAGTTAGTGTAAATCTGTAAGTCTCTTGCATTCAGTGGTTATACAGATTTACACATCCTGAAAGTTATCAGAAGGGTTATCCTGATTTATGCTGCTGTGGTGTCCACAACATTGCCTTCAGCGCAGAGCCCTCAGGGAGAGCTGCTGCCGCAGGGAAAGCGGGGCACCGGGAGCTATGCGGTTCCCTCTGCCGGGGCAGAAGATGTTCTTAACATCATTGGTGTGACTTAGCTCCCTCCTCTCACCTTCCTAAGCCCATTTGTTGGGGGGCTACTCCTTGGCAGGATCCCCCTTGGTGAGCACATAAAAAAGGGTGGCTTTTGTAGCTCCAAAGGACAGAAGCAACGCAAAAAATTACATTGCATGCAGCCCTAACTATGCTTGTTTAGAGAAACTGCTTGCATTTATGAAGTCTTTGGTGCGGAAAGCAGGGTTGCAAATGACTGCATCAGAGCGACAGTAAAGGCCATTAATTTCCTGTTATGTTTTCCTGTGTTGGGGGCTTTATTAATTTAATTTTACACTGTCGAACAACAGCGAGCGCTGACACCGCCACACTCAGAGGGTTTTTTTTTTCTCAAGCAGTGCTTTGCCTGCCTGACATGCAAATCAACGCTGCTATCAGGACCACTAGAGACAAGGGAGGGAGCACAGAGCTGGGCTGTCCCCATCTAGCCCCATCTCCCAGTTTCTGGGAGATCCCTGAGATTCCAGTGGAGCAAACTGACACCTGAGAGGCCACCAGCGTTAGGGCTCAGCAGATCTGGATCAGGCCATGGACACCTTCGATGCAGCGTCTAGAAAATATGAACTCCTCTTTAGCCTGCTGGGTTCCATTGGCTTGGTCACCCACTAACATGCCTCTTAATACCTCCTTTCCTTCCATTTCCCTTGCTCTAGACTTTGCCTTCCTTTCATTCCACCTTATTTTCCCCTCATACACACTTCTACCTAAGCCTCGCAAGTCGAAGGCGGCTGTGCCTGCCCCTGAGCCAGATGCTAGTGAATCATGTTATTGGAAGCTCTTCTGAGTCAGCACTAAACCAGTGCTCAAGCAGTGTGTTTTTAGAGCTGCCATTTTTGACGTGCCATAAAACAAAGGCTCCAATCACTCAGAGTCATTAAAATTCCCATGGCATTTTTTGCAAGAGTGCAGACATTAACCTGGCTGTCCTGAACAAAATCCAGCCTGAGTGATTACCCACAGCATATCTTAATTCTCCTGTGGTTTCATTTGGACATGGCACAGCAAAATTTCACAGTTGATGCTCTGTATTGTTCAACATCTGCCATGGTCCACCCGAGAGTCAGCCACATTTCAGTATTAAATGAGATCTTAAGAATGGGAAGGTTAATAAACAATGTATGATACAGGATGGGTAATTGCAAAATGCCATGCAATGAAAGAGCTACAGGCTTGCAATATGCAGTAATCTGCTTGGACTGTCAACATGCAAACTCTTTGGGTTTTTTTAATGTTCTTTCTTATAATAACTGTAAATCATTAGTAGAGTAATTTGGAATCTTTCTGCATGTGCTCATGTAAAGGCCCTTATTGGTATATGAAGGAACCTGTACTAATATCACCTCTATAAGACACATGTGAGAGAGATGTCCCAAATTGTAAGAGATACCTCCCCAAACAAGAGGAGGCCCGGTCACGGGTAGCAGTCAGTTTCACAAATAAGAGAGGGCTCTGCAGAGAACAGCTGTAAGTATCTTTAAGGATTAGCTAGAGGGGTGTTTTTTTTTAAATTTCCTGGGATTTAGTAAAGTTGTCCCAAACTCTAGGATAGTTCTGATCTGCTTGCAAGATCAACTCTTCTGTTCAAAGCCTACCTCTTCCCACACTAAATGCCAAAAGCCAAAGCAAAAAAAAACCCAACAGCTCCTTTGGGAAACCCAAGCATGTAAGTGCACTTGTCCTTTATAACAGCTTTTTCTAAAGCATCTAAGAGAGGACTAGAAGGCACTCAAGACTTGATGGACATTTCATACACAATAACCACTTCATTAAGGCTTAATCAGATGCCTACAAACCTGTTCTGATGCAGATCCCCTAGCTTAAAAGCAGAATAACACCTCTGAGCTCCCAAAATAGGCAGAGTGAGTGAGAAAAAGAAATGCTGGCCTACTCCATATCCAAATGGAAACAGTGATACCCATGACCTAGCTCCTGTTCTGGCACCGTGCTCCTGTGTGTTCTGTAGCTGATGACAACCTGTGTGAGAAAAGGACTGTATACCTTGAACCTGATGGCATGTAAGCAGTAGGATGCTTGGATGGATGAAGGAAAAGCAAAGGAGAAAGGTTGACCTAGGCATTATTTTTAGGCCCCTTATTTTATCTGATTGATGGATGTAAAAATCACCTTCAGAGTTATGGATGGAGACAGACATGTCTGCTACGTCTCAGTAGATAGGTATCTGTAACTGCTTCTTTCAGGCCATGTACTGTTAACAGAGTTGTCCTCCAGATGCAAGGACTTAGAGCTTAGCCTAGCCTCTGCAGGCCAACACAAAATGCTGTTTATTTCAGGTCTTGCTTGGCAGCCACAGAGATAGCTGGAGGAAATCCAGTACTCCCTGAAATGCTCTTAAAATGTTCACAAACTGCATTTTTCTTTAATGCAAGTTCTTGTGGCAAAATTAAGCATACTGGTTTCTCTCTCTCTTCACCCCCCCCTCTTCCCCCCTGCAGCACGCAAATCAGTTCCCTGCCCCTCATCTCTCCAGCCAGGATTCTCACAGGCTAATCACTCAGTGAGATCTTGTTGCTTTCCCCTGTGATCCAGTGAAACAAGACTAGAGGATCTGATGCTATCACTTAGGGAGGCAAAATTGCTCCTGCTTTCCTTCCAAACAGCAGCAGCCCCCATTTTGGGAGGAGGAGGAGGAGGGGGTTCTCTCTGACCCTGACAGGGAACAAGGTGCTTAGTGTTTTCCTTTAGCACAAGAAGACACCCCTCTATAGGAATGATTTACATCTATGAATGGCAAGCAATGCTTAACATTACATTGACATAGACTTGGGAGTGCAGAGATAGCCAAATTAGGAGCTAATTGGTGCACTGGGGATTGACTGTTGAGCCCCTTGGCTGCTGGGATGTGATTGGGGGGGGGGGGGGGCAGGAAGAGAGAGAAAGAAAGGGAGAAAGCAGGAGCCATCCTCCGCTGATGCCTCTCTAAAGGTTGGGATTCCTGAGGCCACTGCTGTCTAGTGCTGTCAAGGTCAGCAGGTTCAGGTTCACTGAACGGTCAGGATAGTTTGAATTACTGGCACTGCCTGCCGATTCCTCTGCTGATCGTGATGCGTCTTCCAGCACCGGCTGCGGGATGCTTCTCCCTGGCCATGTGCTGTGCATGGTGTGGGGCGTAGGAAATGTCAGAGAGGTAGATGCTCTTGCTAAGAGGGTGAGTTTTTAGGAAGATTTAAGGAGCCAAGGCAGCGCTGAAGAAAGGCACACGCCTTTCTCAGCTCCACGCGCTGAGCATGTAGAGACCAGGCTTCCAGAAACAGCAGTTCTGATCTGTTTTTCTTTTGTCAGGAGAACCCCTGCAAGCTTCTGCCTTTCATGAAAGTTAAGGGAATGGCTTGAACAGGGCCTGTCAAACCCTTATGGGGTGAACAACCTGTCGGTGAAGATTTCTGCTCAGTTCTACATAGGTAGAATGCTTAGTGAGCAAAGACTAACGTGCAAGGCTTTATGTAAACCACACTGCTAGGGCACACGTGGCTGTGTGACCCTGCAAAAGGGCAGGGGTAGCCAGGTGTGTTCCTGCAAGGTTGTCTGCAGAGAGCACCAGAAGGTGCCAACCATTGTGCACCCCAGGGCAGGCTTGGGCCACTGAAAGGGACCTCACCAGAGCAGGTGGGGAGAAGGGGTGTCTGCAGAGCTGTGGGTATGCACAGGCAGGCTGCTGGTGTCACAGACGTGTGCCTGGGGTGGCATCAGCATGTGGCTGAGTGCCTGTGTGTGTGTGTGTACTGTACACATGTGCTGTCTTAGCATACACAGCAGCAGGGATAGCAGAAGTAAGCATGTGAGAAGGCGCACAGCAGGAGAGAGCAACAAAAGGGAATCAGAAGAGGACTGGGAGCTGTGTGGAAGTAGCGTCCAGTGTTTGTCTTTCACAAGAATGTGTCGACAGGCATCATTGACTGGCTTTCAGTGGAGTTGCTACAGAGAAATCTGGCCCTCTCAGTCCATAAGCTAGAGTGTTTATTTTTGCTTCCTATTCTGAGGTTTGTCGTGTACCTCTGTGAGTCAGTTAGCTCCTGGGTGCAGTCTGTCTATAGCTATGTATGCGTAGCTTTCGCACTAACACCTCTGCTTCTGCCTACCATGCACATTTCCACACCTGGAGGAAACTCAGGGTAATGCTGAGAATGGAGCCACAAGGGGCTGCCCACACCTGGTACCAATGCATAAGGCCTCTTGCGCAGCACTCTCAGTGCCCACCAAGATGTGGAAGAGACCCCAGTTAACATTATGCATCCCCTCTGGAAAAGGGAAGCCCCTGTCTCCCTAAGCTCAGTGAAGGTATTCTAAGCAGGTTCTCTGTGTGGCCTGGTCCCTGTACATTAGGAAGTACGTCTGTGCCTTCCATCACCTCTGCTCTTGACTCCTCTCCCAGTTCCCTCTGCCACTGCAGAGCAATGGGAACTGGCAAGAAGGGTCACGGACAGTGCCCAGTATCATGCTGGTTTACATTAATGAGATACACACAGTGTAATCCAGCAATGGAGTCAGCCCTACAAAAGGAGGTAATAGCAGGCTGCCATGAACAGAGCAGCTCAGGTAATTGGTTTATCTATCTAGAAGCAGTAGTAGCAATCTCTGCACAGACAGAGTAGCAGTAAAGTCTCTTCCTTAAGGCTATTTCCTTTGTCTTTTCAATTGCTTGCACATCCATGTGAGATAGAGAGAGAGAGAGGAAGAGAGAGAGAGCTAGAGAGAGGGGGAGAAATGTTAATTTGTGAATTAATGGCTTTTCTCAGTGGAATTGTAAATTCAAATGTCACCTCACAGGGTGACACTACGCTGGGCTGCTGAAGAAGCAATGATAAGATCCCCCCCATCCCCATGCCGACATATACCCATGCCCCTCCCCTCCCTGAAAGATAGCTATGGAGTGGAACAAGCTACTTTTAATTTGCAATAACACCACAGCAGAAGGATGCAAGAATGACTGCTTTCTGACTCTCCCTTCCACAACAAGCCGGGCCACATCTTTCCCTTTCCACCTCTACCTCCTTCCACCCCCTCTTCAACCCCTCCCATTTTAAACTGAGTCCAAGACAACACATTATCTCAACTCCCCCCACCCCAAACTAATCAAAGGATGAGCTAAGGGAGGGCTCTTTAGAAAGGATGCCTCTGCAACCCTCTCCTCTCCTGCAATAATCAGGTGAATTAATGACCCTGAAGTTAAAGTGAGCGCTGATACTCAGGCGTTGTGCAGCGTAGGGGAGAAAGCCTTCATTGTTTTCGAGCAGGAGGCGGGCAGCAGCAAGGGAGATTCATGGATGGAGATTGAATATGCAATTTTCTTTCACCTTGCCAAGAGCTGCCCCTGGGCTGTGCCTGGCCTAAATTTTTTTTTCTTCTTGCCATCTCTGCCTTATCCGGCCCTCCCACCTCCCTTCCATTCTTTCCAGAAAATTACCTTCAAAATTGATTTCCACTTTTACAAACAAATATAATGGGAACATGAGGGGGGAAAAAAAATCTTGGGCTGTGATGAATTAGGGCTGTCAGGTGCTTCCAAGTCTCCTTTGTTTTTGTTTTACTGCCCGTTAGGTTCTTTGTTTTTCCAGCAACTGGGAATAGTGCCCCATCCCACACAGTCCCTGTGGTCTGTGGCTACTGTCACAGGATATGTCCATCACCTGATGTCATCACTGTGTTTGTCCCTGCTCTCCATTACTGTGATGCAAACAGCCACTGCTAAAAGACTGGCCCAGCCTTCCACAACACGATGCAACTGATCTCCTCATGGGGACGCTGCATGTCCCACACTGCCGGTGACCTGGCTGCTACAGCTGCAGTACGGGTCCCTTGATTTGCCTCCAATCTTCTTCACCCTGCTTCTCCTGTTCTACTTTGCCTTGTTCAGCTGATTCTTGATGAAGGTTTCCCAGCCCTCCCTGTTCTGATCGATCAGCCTGGGCCATCGGCATGTCACCTTGATCCCAGTTGTGCCTCAACGCTGTGTCACCTTGATTCCATAGCAGTATTGCCCTTATGTCTCACTGCCATGTCACTTGACCCCAAAAGCAGCGTCAGTGTCACTCTTGTCTCCCACTGTCATGGCACCCTGATCCGCTGTTATACCAGTTACCAACAACCCTCTAAAATGCCATTTGCCTGCACACTGCCAGCTGATCCCTTTTGCAGTTTATTCTGTCATCCACTGTGCATTCACCTGGGATCCTCACGGATCCAGGCACCATGCTCCCTCTGACTCCCATGCTCTCTACATCCATGACAAAACGTAGCAGTCACCTCCCTGAGTGCAGGCAGAGCCAGGGTACAACTCATCTAGAGCAAGAAGGTCCAGAGAGAGACGGGCACCAGCAAAACCGGGGAGCAGCCTCTGCACAGGCAGACACGGAGCAGGCAGAGACGCTGGGAGGAGTTGTAGCTGCCTGACTCCTGCTGACACATCAGCTGCAGCAACTCCTCCCAGGAGTGAGTCAAAAAGTGGAAGAAGAACTAACCACAAACTAAATACCCATAAATAAACAGTCAGACAAGCACACATTCACGACACTCACACAAATAAACTTAAAGAAAAGCTCTATGCATGAGCAAGACTCACCAAATGTAGCCAATAACATTTAAAGACACAAGAATGCAGACTGGGACACAAGGAGGTACTAATGCAGGTGCATGTCAATTAAATGTAATTTCTGAATAAACAAATAACTTACAAAAATATACATACACTAACTAAACAAAAACCTGGAACTCAAAGTAATTTCCTTAAATTCACATATACAAAATTAAATCATGTAAACAAATACAAACTATTTACATAAATAAACAACCTTCACACAGGCAAGAACAACCGATATATATGTACAACATACACGCAAATATATAACCCCAATGCAAATACACATCTGTACAAACTATATACAGAAGTGCACAGCACTAACAGGCTACGTATTCATATCCAGCAACCACAAAGATACAGAGATACTCCAAGTATGTAACAACACATACACACAGAATATACATACAAATATACAACATTCACATATATGCTCAAAATGTGAATACAAATACCTGGCATTCATAGAAATACATAGCACTAATACTGAGCCATACATGCCCAGACATCCATGTGATCCACAGTATGCATTCTCCTACTAGGCAATATTATACACAGCTTAATATAAACATTTTCCAGGTCTCCATAGGCATGCACAAAGACACGGGTCCAGCCTGCCACTCACCCCAGCACATAAGCACAGAGTAGTAGAAACCAGTGATCCTAACACAGAAATACAAAAAACAAACAGACGTGCATTCCTAGGGACACAAATACACAAGCAGAGACGCACACAAATACAGCTGAAGCCAGACCAGCTTGTCTTCAGATAGTACCAAACCTGTCAAACTAAGCAGCACTATAAGCTTCAGAAGCAGAGCATTGTGCCCAAACTGCTTTCTGTGATGTAAGCTGTTAACTCTCCCTTACCTGAAGTCCTCTTGAGCAACGCGTACCCCCCACACTCCCAGGGTGTGTGCGGACACACACACACGCACACCCACTGTTCCTTTTGCTTACAGGCTGACCTCCAGACGCATGGAGCATCAGCCCTCATTTCTGACAGTGCTGTGCTACTTATTCATTGTCCTCTCCTTTATCCAGCTTCCCCCTCCTCTTTTTCCACACATACTCTCCCTTTTCTGACCATCCTCCTGCAGTTTTATTTAAAGAGGTGCAGGATCAGTAGCAGGCACTTTTTTTATGTCCTGCCGCTAAGTCTCACCAGCTAGAGACCCTCAGGAGGGAGAAGTGGGTGGCTGCTGAGAATAAACTCCCTCTTCAGTTTACATTTTCATCTACAGTGGCAGGGAGTGTTACCTACACTTGTGTGTATAGACACAATGCACCTGGACATCCCCTGTGACCACGGCTGTTTGCAGTGATACGCCACTGCTGCAAGCTGGCAGCCACTGGAAACTCTGCCACACTGCATGGAACAGGGAAGGCAGGTGGAAGACACTGCAAGAGTGTCTCCAGAAACTGCTCATTCCACTAGCACAGCCATAAACTGCTGAGTGCACGCCCCACAGCTCTGTGCGATGGTTGGAACATGGAGTCAGCACCCAAGGCAATGTACCTGCATGTGTCTCCAGTGTCACTAAGACTATTGCTGACCTGCAATAAAGTAATCGTATAGCACAACACAAAGCACATCAGCTGTGGTGACAAGAAATCACAGCATGAAATGATGCAGCCACACCACAGACTGTGTGGTTGTGTCACTTGGAGGGGTCCAAACTCACTCTGTTGTCTTCAGCAACACAACGGCTTTGGGAGAACAGGTACACCTGACACGCCCAGAGGTGAACGTACATCAGATGCCATGATACAGTCAAGTGGAATGACTCACTTGTACTCTTGGCAAATGTATGCAGGCAGCATAGGAAAATGAATGCATTTCCCTACAGGACAGTTAAGGGCTAGACCTCTCCGCACTAGAACAACTACAGCGCTGGTAAAGCATCATCATACTGCAGATGCCAGCATAAGCGTGCTGTATGTCCTGAAACAACCCCAGTATGCTGTGGCACAATACAGTCCTATGTTGTGAAAATACACAATTCTCAACACAGTGCTGCAGTGACATAGCCATATTGACTTCACCCTCGTGGCCAGGTGACAGTCAGTTGTCAATCAACACATTACATCAGCTGCAGTAACAACTCTGTGAATTGCAGTGACAGTACAGTACAGCCTGCACCAGTGTACCAACAATCACCACATTGAAACAACCTCACCGCATGCAGCGATGCAGACACACCACCAGAAACAATTCACAGCCGCCTCTGTGAAGGGTGTAACGGCCTTGAGTGTAACAGGGCAGCGTAGCAAGCAGTGATACACTCCATCTCATCAGTGGTGTCACCGACCCACAACCTATAGTGGTACAGTTACAACAACATGATAACCACAGCCACACTGCCAGCAAACACATATTGATGCCACTGACAATGACACAAAGTCACTTGAGATGTCACAACTACATCTGCCAAATTATATTATCGCCACTGTGAACCACACAAATGGGATCATACTTGCAGTGGCACATCCAGCTGCTGTGTATCTGCTCAAAAACACAGACCCTATTAAACACATTGCACATCTCTCCTCTCTGCACTACTTTCCACTTAAACAATTGAGTTCACAATTTTCTTCAAGACAGTCTATGTCCTGGGGCAGTATCTAAAAAAAACAGCTCTCAGGACTGGGAGTGTTGCAGATCTCCCTGCCTCACACTCCACCCAACGGAGGAGGTTCTGCTTTCCCAGTAGGAAAATGAGATCATGGCCAGGTAGGAAAAGCCCAAACTGAACACTGTCAAAACCCTGCCCTGCAGTCAGCATCCTCCCATTTGGAGGGAAGGAAAAGAAAGCTACCTGTAATAAAAGCAATGCTTCTCAGTAGAGGGTATTGTGGTAGTAACAGAAAATTATGCGGAAGGGCAGTGATGCTGAAAGTCCTGCAGCTACGGGACTGACAGTGTAAATGCTCCTAGTGCTAGCAGGCAGCACCCTGTTCTCCATAGCTGAACCCCATTTTGAAGAGTACAGTGAACCACCTGGGCTGACACAGCTAACACTCTTTGCAAAATGCCACCAGACCTGCCAAAATTTTGGTGACTCTACTGTCCCCCTGCACTGATGCAGCCCTGCATCACTCACTTCAATGTAAATTACTCTAATCATCAAAATGACAGGTGAAGAAAGGAAAGGAGGAACTTCTGCCTTCTCAGGTTTGCTCCCCCATCTCTGCTGGGGATTCCTTTACTGCAAACAGCCCGAGTATTATTGCCATTTACAGTAGCAATCACTCCGTCCCCTCCTCTCCCACAAACCTGCTGCTGATATTAGCACTGATCATACTAACAAGCCTGTGGGTTTTATTACAACTGATACTAATAATACCGGACACATTACGTCTGCTTCTGCCAATGGCAGGCTGCAGATATGATCCCTGCTAATGTCGATAATACTGGGGGATATTATCTCTGCCATTGTCGGCATGGCAGGTATTATTGCCGGTAATGCTGTCAAATACTGCAGATACTGCCAAGGACCAAGATTAGTAATGCTGAGAATGTTACAGCACAAGCCTCACTGGAAGATGAATCCCAAGTGAGAGTTTGTGTCTATAGAAGTCTGTGTTCTGCTATGGAGAGAAAGAGCCATCTCTAATGAGAGTGGTTTTGTAAAAATCCCAAAAATTTCACCCAGCTGGAGATGCTGTGGCATGCAGGGAGCAGTTTGAAATACTGTTTTCTTACTACCCAATTATCTGTTTATCTGTCCCTCCATCCATCTATCTATCTATCTGTCCTTCCTATCCTCCCCATCTCTCTCTTTTTCTCCTTATACATTGCTCAAGACTACAAGCATGAGTGAGACCTATTTCTTGTTAGTGCCTCTGGGTCACCCCAATTCTCATCCTTTCAGCTATCAATTGGGGGTTATGGAACAACAGAAATATTTGTGTATTACTTTTCCCCTTTATCCTTCTGGACTTCTTATTGCTGCTGCTTAGTCTGACAATGACCCTGCTGAGCTTGGCCTGCCATCACAGCATGGTACAACATTAGGATCGTGCAGAGCCAGGAATTCCTGTTTCCAGCTGCAGCACGATACTGCAAGACCCTCAGTGGTCTTGGGAAAGTCATTACATGCTCCAGGGACACTTCTGCCTCTGGAAGATGGTGGACGTAAGTGGTGGAGAAGGTCAGAGTGAAATTACAGCAACATTGGCAGTGCCTGCAGACTGCAAGAAATGGCATCCACAAGTGGAGGTGAACTTTTTTTAGCCAATTTATTTAAAAAATCAGAGGACACCAACTCTGCTTTGTCTAATCTGTCATGGAAGCCAGAGGGTTTACAATCACTGACCAAAAACTGAAATAAAAGGAATACATGGTCTTAACAAGACAAATCCTGACCATCCTTCCTAGGCACTCACCTGAGGAAGACACAGTGAGTTTTGAGGAAAGACTTGTGATCTCACAGTTCCTTGTTGTGACTAGTAGACAGTCAGAGCTACCTCCCTGCCAGCTCACTCTCAATGCCGTGGTCATCCCAGGCCACCCTCGAAGTTGCAGCCAGCACATTTGATAGTTTGGGATTTCCCCTCTTCCCTCTAATGCCTTGTGAGGGGCACACCTCACTGTCAGCATCCATCGCTAAGCCCACCTCATGCATCTGTCTGGCTCCTTCTGTCCAACTCGGGAGTTCTGCTACATCATCTTGACACATAATTATCTCTCCTCTTCTTAATCATCTGTGCTACTGTCTAATGTAAGCACCAGCTGCAGCAAGGAGGACCTGGGGGAGGGGGTGTGCTCCTCTGTCTTTCTCCCACCCTGTTCCCCCCAGCCATCACAGAGGTTGCCAACAAGGTTTTCAGAACTGGGGATTCAGGAGCAGCTTGGTACTTCCCCCCCTTCTGCTTAACTGCATTCCTCATAGAGGAATCCTTGCAGCAGAGCTGGTCCAACAGAGCGGAAAGCAAGAGCAAGCAATGCTGCTGCTTCTGTCTCCTTTAGGGAAGATCCACCCGCAAAATGCTGGGAAAGTAGATGTGCATTGGGAGCTCATAAGGGCTTTTCAACGCAAGAATAAACCCTGCAGTGAAGAAACTGCAACAGAGCAGTGCTTAGAAGCTCTGGGAAATACTGAGAAGGTGTATGCATACAGCATGAGCGTGAAAGAGGTACCTGCACTGGATTTCTTGCCAGGCTTTCCTAATCCCCATCTCAGCTAGCACAATCAGAGCCCTCAGAGCTACAGGGGAGATTGCCCAGGAGTGAGTGCAGGTTCCCAGCTGTGCAAAACCTCCCCTTGGACCCTTCTAGCCTTGGGACCCAACTCTGCAAAGTGATGATGTCTTTCAGCATTTCTTAAGGCCAGTGTGAGCCCAGATAACTCAACTCTTGGCTAGGGGTCCCATGCAAGGTTTCTCTGGGACAGCACAACATCTCCCTGCAGCATCTATCTGGGGTGGCAGGATGAAGGCTGTTCTCTAAGGCAGTTGCAGCAGTGTGATGTAACTGCCATCTAAAACTCTGAAAGCTAAAGGCAAGCAACATCTCCAGGTCTGTTTGGTACCTTTTTCATTCCTAGTGGGATATGTGGGCTCTTGTCCAGCAGTAGGGAGTCACAGAGTGTTGCTTGCTCTTCATAAATCAAATCTGGGATGAATTAAGGACAGACACAGGGAGTTGTTCTTACTGTCAGTGTATCATTGTGAAGTGTCAGAGTCTTAGATTGTGACTTGGTTGTTTCTGCATTTAGTTGTACCGCTCAAAAAAAGCTCTGGTTCTGAGGCTGGAGGTGACTGCGTGGCTGCACCTAAAGTGGGATGATCTTTCCAGGTATTTGGAAAGAACAGCTGCTAAAGCCAGACTGAACTGCTTCATTTCAAAATGAGGTATGGAGGCACCATATTGAGAGCTGGTGGTCACTGTGCTAGACGGTATGAGAACAGGGGTTCACAAAACCCCCAAATAACTGCCAAGAGATTAGCACAACCACTAGAGAAACTTGTCACTCAGTTTGAAATGTTGCTATTTCCTATATATGTAGTGATGGGAAATGCTGGAGGGGTTTGCAATGTTTGCACCCTCTTATTCCTGACATTTTTTGACTTTGAGGCATTGACTCAGCCCTTCGATTGTGACACTTTTCTCTTAGCTGGGCCCTACTGCCATCTAGCTGGGAAGTGGATCTTCCTCTGGGGCCTGATCCAATTTCCAATGACATCACAAAAATCTTCCCATTTGCTTCAGTAGGAGCTGGATTGGGTTCTTACCTCTAGTTCTACTTTGTATTAGGGAGAAGGGGGTCATGATGACTGCCTTTTTTTCATGGGGTTATTATGTTCATTTGGATCAGCAACTTAACAGATGTGAACCTCACCAGAACCAATACTGAGAAAATTACTAGCAAAACCCCAAAATACAGCATCTCTCTCCGAAGAGCTTTCTCTTCTTGCCACGTATCGCAGAGAACCCTCACATTCTCTTGCACCGCACAGGTGTGGGGTTATAGCACACACAGCACACTGAGCCACCGGTACTGCTAAGAGGTCCCTCCACGCAACAGACAACAGCGGGAAACAACATACTGAAGGCAGAGCTGAACCAAACAAAGTGGTCAGGCACTACTCTTACGAAAAGTTCACCTCCTGGCCCTCAGTTTTTTAATGCATCAAATTAAAAGAGCAAGACTTTAGGAAAAAAGTTTACAAAGCCACCACAAGAGCACCAAGACCTTACCCACCCCTCCTGACTCAGTCTGTCTAGACCTGGGACTCCAGCTGTTGGCTTATTTCAGGATTTACTTTGCCCTGAGTCCTTCCCAGCAGGTAGGAAGGAAAAGGAAATAGCTTAATCCTAATTCTTTAGAGCCCTAGCAAAGGCTTGGATAACAGCCTTAGGGCCACAGTACTCAGAGGCCTCCTGTTCTGCTTTCAGACTGTTGCAAGCGTGGCAGTTCTGCTGTGGTAGATGCTACCCATAGAAAACTGGGCCCTTATGAGCACCAGCTAATGTAGCTCATGGCACGTCACAGGGCAGGAACTTGTTTGCAAGGGGAATGAAAGATAACTCCCACATTGCTGGTGCTTCTCCGAGATGGCATTTTGTTTGAAAACGAGTGAGTCGGGGAAACCACGTTTACCCGCAGTTCAAAGTCCGGGCACCTGCTGGCACCTGGGGAGTTCAGTTCCAGCCGTTTCCAGCAGTGAATGAACTTGGGATCAGCTCCAGCAATGGAGACGGCTCTCTGCCTGCCGAGCAGATGTCTGGAGACGCAGCCTGTCATGAAAGGGCCTCGGAAGAAGAGCATTCCAAGCCAGCAGGGCAGTAGCGGGGAACGGGTCTCTGTTGCTAAAACTGATCTAGCCCCTGGAGCAGCTGCAAACCTTGGCCTGAAATTGGAGCCTGTACATGGGGACAAAGAATATAAAAGGGAGGATGAGCTTCTCCCCTCCCCCTACCTTCATCACGTTTCCTCTTCTCGCCATTCGACCGAGGAATCCCCAGGATCCCGTTAATGGAGTAAGAGCCCACTGGATCATTGGAGGCACTGGAGACGGGAGGGGATGCTGTGCTGGGCACTGGACAAAAGGAAAAGGGAAAAAGGGCCATGAGGAGAGCAGCACAGCACTCAGGGATCCCCCAGCTGAAAGCTACACATGCCACCAGTCGCATAGGAAAGCCTGGGCGCTAAGCAGACTCCAGTCCCTCGCACTGAAGGACTCATACTCACTCTACTGCTAATGTTGCTGCATCCCAGCTTTGCCAGTCCATTCTTATACCGTAGCTCCTCAGCCTTCCAGTACAAGGCCATTAATAACAAGCAGGTGTATTCCACCAAGAAGCTAAACCTTGTTGTTATACCCCAGTTCCAATCAGGCTTCCCAGTGCATGCCATGGTAACTGAGTGCAATGCTGCACAGGCCACATTCTCTTGTGACTTCCTAGGCCATCTGTATTTTGCCAGATCATTTCCTCTTAGCATTTTTCCACCAGGAGCACCATGTTCTGTGTTAGCCAGATCAGCCTCTTACATGTCCACCCAAAACACTCGTTGAAAAATTACCTACTTAGCATAGGTTAGAAGAACTTCAGTGTTGGGCACTTCAGCTCCCTACTCGACAAATGGTGAGTCGGTGATACACACTCCGACCCAGATCAGTAACAATCTAGTGTCTTCCTTTGGCACTTGCCAATGTCAACAGGCAGGCTCCTCGTGCCACTCAGGGCTGTCCGAGATTGCTCGTGAGTTTCCAATATATCAGAAATGACACGTCATCCAGATTGGAAATTATCATTTTGTGATAATCGGGGCTTTAGACTATAGAACAAGTAGAGCTATGCATTCCGTAGGCATGCTCATTATGTCCCAGTGTGTCTCTGTAATGGGGAGAACGTCCCGATTCTCTTATAGGCCACTACCCATCATTCAGCTCATAAAGCACTGACATGAAGTAATCAATACGTCCAATACAAGCCTTCCAGGGTGGAGCAGAATCTGTCAACACTATCCAATGTAGACCCACACTTCCCAGTACATCCCAGAGCAATGAGAGACTCCAGCAGCAGCACTCGCAATCGCTATCCCATCTCAGCCAATGCATTCTCTAGACATTGCGCTACTTTTCCAAGAAGGAATAATACCTGCCAATCCATCTGTTGTGGTCAGTGATCCCCAGTCCAGTGAGCAAGTCCAGACTAAAAGGGCATCCAGAAATGCTCTTCCATACTGGCCTGTTAATTCCATTGTGCTCCTGAACACAATTTGTGTACAGGATTATATCTGCCAGCTCTGTCCCCTGCAGACCAGCACTTTCCAGTAAATCCTTGTACAGCAACTGATTCTCAGTAACCAACACAATCTAAGACAGCATCTAAGGCCACAAATAAGCCACTGTATTTCACAGTATCCCAGAATACTGTGTGTTTTTTTCCTGCTCTGAATTGTTAGTGGATAAGCTGTACTAGCAACAGCAGACATATGCACCTTACGGCCCACAGAGTGAAAAGTACCTCATTGCATATCTAGCACAGTACCTTTAAACACAGCAGACCAGGAGACATTTGGTCACTTTATTACAGCCTCCATCTTCTGCTCACCTCGACAAACCCATCTCCCCCAGCAGAAAAGGCATTTTCTCAGTGAAATACACCCATGGGATACCTGACTGCAGAGCTAGAACAATGAAGAACTCAGTTGTGAGGCATCAGGAATACCTTACCCATGTCTGTGTATTACTAGCTCTAAGAAACAGACCAGTTTCAGCAAAGGGAGAGAAGAGAAATTGGGAGAGGGAGGGGAAGAGAGAGTCAGGGTAAGAAGGAGACAAAAGGTGAAGACTGGTTCTTAGACAGGATAGCAGTAAATACTCCTCTCTGGGGAGGTGAAGGGGAGAGCATGACCATGAAATGGATGTTAAGGCAGAATCACTTTGGGCAAACCCCTGCTTTGGGCTGGTTTCTCTGCCATGATTCCCTTCCCTACAATGCAACAAGGGCAACGAAGAACAGAAACCTCTGATTTCTGTTGAGGCTTCTCACACACACACACACTCCTCCCTTTTGCTCTGCTTAGCACCTGCTTCTCAGACTTTGTTCCCTCAACGAAGCTTCATCCTCATTTCCACTTGCCCTGCCACCACCCCTCATGCCGGTCTTCTTACCAATAGTATGTCCTGGTGCAGTCACGCCTGTCCCGCTCCCGTCTGGTGTTGGGTGAAAAGGTTGCTGAACTTTGGTTCTGATGATCCTGGAAAAGAGCAAAACACTTTCAGAACTCAACTGTAACTTCTCTCTGCCTTCACACACCCGTAATCCCGGCTATCGGAACCCGAAGGCCTGATCCGAGCTCTGGGTGCAGCAAAGTGCCGTCATTTGCCTTCTTGTGGTTCTGATTCTACTGTTTCAATGGTCCCATTCCCAACAAGTTGTCCTTGCTGTGCTCTGTCATCTTTTCCCCAAACTTGGGTATTCCCTGCATAACTGTGGTGCTCAGTGAGTGAGGTAGGATCTCCTGTGTGTTAGCAACTGCAGTATCGTTTATGACCTAATCTGCCAGCATGATCACAAGGCAGGCTTTGCAGCTAGTAGAGCCACTGTGGGATTTACAAACGGTGTAGATTTAATTTTGTTGTGTACTGAAAAAATACCTTTCTGGCATAGAACTGAAGGCTTTGTACTGATAGAAGGCTTTGCCAAAGCCCTTGCCCTTGATAAATGAGAAGGTGGGAGCAGAAGGTTCCTGTAGGAAGTGGTGATGGGATACAGATCACCAGGAAAAAGAAGCCCCAACAAAGAGGGCAAAAATTGGTGTTTATCAGGTGGTGAATGAACACAGCACGGGAACTCAAAAAGATGTCTCCGTGAATGCCACAGAGCTCATAATGCAGCTCAGAATTAAAATAAACTGAACTGCCAGTGCTCTGTTTCTCGTTACATGAAATCTTTCACCTTTGTGTCAGTGGTTTAAATCCAGCTGAGGTCAGCGGTGAAGGTAAATCACTAGCACCTAGTGCCTGGCTGGCAAGGTCCCTGCCTGCTGGCGGGTGCTGGGTATCTGTGACCCAGGGACGACTGTCTCAGCAAGGAACTCTGTGAATAAGCCATGACCTATGGAGGCCAGATTCCTTTCTGACATTAAAATGAGCCTTTCCAATTAGGGTGAAGAGTGCAGATGCTCTTCAGCCTGAGTTTCTGGAACTCTCAGCCCTGCATTATATTAGCTTTAACTTCTTCCAAAAAATCTTTCCAGAAAGTGAAAGCAAATAATGCATTCTCCCTGCCCACCCGAGATCTTCCCTTAAAGATTCGTTCTGTAGAATAAGTTGGCAAAACTTCAAAGAGTGAGTGTCTGGCTGGTGAGCGGTATGGCATGGATAGAGATAAGCAGAGGCAGTGAGAAGGCATGTTTTAAAAAGCACAACTCCTGAGAGTGAAATCTTTTTAGGAAAAGAAAGGTATTTCAGAGCGCTGTCACCTCAGCAAGTTAGGAAACTCCGATACACACGTGATGAAGCCTAGGCAGTAGCTGGAAGTGACAGAGAGGCTGCTTGGGACATAGCTGGAGGCAGGGAATGGCAAGGTTCTAGCTGGGGATGGAGATCCAGATCTTCACCCCATACAGCTCAGCAGTACCAGGGGCCCTACTCCTTAGCTGCTGAGGAGCTCAGAAGGTGTCCGAGGGCCTCAGGGCCAGATTCTGAGGTCTTGCTTATTTGCACTAGCTGAGGAGCTGATCTGAGAAGTCTGTGCTAGGGCAAATAATACAACTTTTTTCTTTTCTGTTTTTCTCTTTTCTTTCCTCTCCTCTCACATTCCCCCTAAAACCCCCTGAAGTGCCACTCTGGTTGTGTGAGTTTATTGATTTCCCCCAGCCCAGAGAAACAGAAAGAGGGGATGGGGTGCAGGCAAAGGGATGGAAATAGAAAGCTATAAATTATTTGTGACAGGAAAGCAATAGTGCCAGAGTGCTGAGCACAAGTCCCGTGTCACTATTAGATTCCTTTTAGCCTGATGACACTGTAAAAGAGGTTAAGTGTCTGATGGAATCGTACACCTTGGGGGCAGGGGCAGTCCAGGAGCAGAACAAGCCACAGAGAGCAGGTATATCAATTCTCCAGGCCAATAATATTCCCCTCATTGATCGCAACACAAAGTTCAAAAATCTCATTATAGCCAGGCAAACCTGCAACTTTTTAAAAATCAATAGAGTGATATAATGTATGTATACTTTGTATAAATGTATCTATCCATCCATCCATCCGTCCGTCTGTCTATCCAAAATCTGCCTGAAGGTGTCTAAGTTAACCTACACATTATACTGTGTTACGTTCTATTGTAGTGTAGCATAGTGAATGGATTAGAAGATTATCCCTGCAGCCTTAGATGACATATTATAAAAAATCCTGTTAGCAGTGAGGTGACATCAGACGGTTCTATTCATATGGAGATATGACATCAGATTTTCCATCCGTACTGGGAGGTGGCATCAGACAGCTCAGCTTCTAGTGAGGGGAACCATAAGATGAGCCTAATTATACTGAGATGGCCGATCAGGCTGTGCTGAACCACGCTGCATGAAAATTGCGAAGTTTCAAAAAGCCTTTTAGAGTGAAACCAGCCTGTGAAACAATGGCAGTATAAAATGCCTGTCCATAATGCTTCAAAAACCCCGGCAAAGGATGAAGAGGAAGGTTCAATTTCCTTCCCTGTTCAGTTCATGGTCTCTTGGCTAAGAATGCCAGTCACTGCCAGTTGTGACTGTGATTACTGAGATGTGTCCAGTGGGAACTGGAATGAGACTCACCAGCTCATTTCACCAAGTAGCCGTCAGCTGCTAATGATTTTTGGTCACTACCAACCAGGGCCAGATTTCAGCTGGTGACCCAGGGGTGAAAGGCTCTGTTCAAAAACGTTCCCCTCCTAAGAACGAAACTGGTTTTATGTCAAGGGAAAGCGCTTGGAAATGGTGAGCAAAGAGGAGCAGTTCTGGTTGTGCAGCCTCCAGTGGCCTGGGTCAGATAATTCTTGGTATCAAATGAACAGCAAACCTAACGAGGCCTCAGGCAGAAGGTTGTTTCCTATGGCTAAAAGAAGAGGCAGGTTTTGAAGAGGCTCTGCCCAGGAGTGCTCCTTTGTCCTGCAGTCATGGCCGAACTCTAGTGCGTAAGTAAAGAGGAGAAATCTCAGGGCCCTGATGCTCAGCATGGAACACGGCAGTGTGTCCCCCGGGGCTGAAGCATTTAGGGATAGTGACAAACAGCAGGATAGCTAGGCATTGCTGTTGCTGCTTTAAGAGGCTTTGAGTGAGGCTGTCCTACACGAGACCACCTAATGAAACAGCAAATGAGAGATGAACAGGGCTGACCTGGTCCTGTAGCAACAGATACAGCATAATAATGCTGCCTTTAAACTTCAGGATTGCTGAAAGCTTCACACCCTTACCCGAGACTAAAATACGCACTAAGCCAGCTCTGCTGCCTCAAACCCAGGATTTCTGGATTACTGCTGTGTAAGAGGGAGCAAAACCTTGACCACCTCTTGCTGCCTCTGATGGCTTGTTCTTGCCTCTAGACACTGGAGAAAAAACAAGCTTTTTTGCAGAACACTTCCTCAGCCCTTCCCAAAAGCAGAAGGGTCACAAATCCTGGCACACCAGTCAGCAGTGCTGATTTCTCGAAGTAAGCACCAATATTTTCAAACGCCTTTCTTTCCTCCAGAAGAAATTGTCACTTTGGACTAAATTCATCCCTGCTGTAATTCCATCACAGTCAGTGACTCCAGTAACAGTGTCTGCGTTTAATTAGGGGCATAAACTGGTATTTACTGTAAATTCCCATTTTTCATTTTCCAGTGGGAGGTTTTTGCACAAGTTGTCTACTTTGAGTTTCAGAGAATATACACAGATTTAATACATAACCTTCTGAAGTTTCAGCAACAGGACATTTATAGATCTTTGATTGCAGTAAAGCAACTGAACTTCATTTCACAATCTGAATTTAATACGCGATATTATCTTAAGTAATGGCATGTAATGTCATTGCAGTACGTAGTACTGTACTGTGAATTACACATCCATTCCTGGAATTCATGAGTTTTACCATAGCTGGCTTGTAGTAACTCTTTTCTAGAGTTAATACCACATACAGCTCCAGCTGAAACCAACTGCCTGTTTCCAAATGCCTTTGACTTTCTTAAACGTTCAGCATCAGATCGTGAATTTCTGATGTTTGATTTCTATTTCATTATTTTCAGCTGGTTTAATGCAATTCCTTTTGCTGGTTCTGAATACAGATGGACAGGCAAAAATCATCTCTCCCAGTATGACAGTTGTAAGAAGCACTAATCAAATTTGGTCAAGAATGTAGAAAGAAATATTAGAAGCTAAAATTAGCTGAGACATAGTCCTGTCTGAGAAACAGAACTTTCTTCTATTCCTTGTAAATTCATGTCCAGAAATTATTTGCTAAAAAAATGACAGCTCACAGGGAACGTCCCTTGCTTCTCTGACATTTCTATCCAAACTCTCTTCAGGCCTGACATACTCTGTGGTTTCTCCTCTCATACTATTACTGGCAGAGTCATTAGTATCACAAATAGAAAGAATCATACTAGGGCTGATCAGAGGGAGAGGAGGTGGGTCTGACTCCTCTGGAGTCCCAGTCTAGCAATTTTAATCCTGGAAGAACAGACTGAAGTTGCACTAAGGGAAAGAGCTGTGTGTCCTGCTGCCCGGAGGAGACCCTAACAGATTTCGGAAAGCACTGGTATCCTCGCTTTAGTCATACTCCTTTGTCATGGATTATTTTTCAAAGTGGAAGGATACACTCAGCAGAGCACCAAACTCCTTGTAATTGTTTTGGAGTATTCATATTTTAAATGCTCCATATTAGAAGCACATTACAAGGCCCCAGGGTGTGCATTACTGGGCAATTAAAGCGGTTCTTGGAAGGCTAACATTGCGAAGCTTCAGCCTTTTCTCTGCAGTGTGTCCAAGGGAGGCTGTGATGGCCAAGGAACACACACCCTGCTGTGCCACACTGCTTAATTAGTGCAGGGCCGTACTGCTGAGTTGCGGGCTGTGCCGGCGGCAGGGACGAGGCAGGCTGCAGGGGACTCAGTGCAGGGCTAAGCAAGACAGTGATGCCTTCTCTGCATCAGATTGCTCCTACAAAGGGCCTCGTGACCATCCCAGCGATGCTGGCATCAAAGCATGCCTGAGGAAAAGAAGGAGAACATGGGATGGGAAGAGGCAGGTTTGGGCTCCTTGGTGACAGCCCCCATGGAGCCAACAGTATCCCAGCTGCAGACTGGTGCTGAGCAGGCATAAGGATCTCTGAACATGGAAGGAGCTCCAATGGGAGAGAGTCATGTTTCTGTGCATGGGTCAAGGCACATCTGAATTCACAGCTGAGTAAAAGAAAAAGGGGGCGGGGGGGTGAAGGTCTTGTTTGCACCAAGTTCAAAATGGAAAGCAAGCTTCATAGCATGGTGAGGGAAAACAACCAAGGGATTTGGGGATGAAGGATGGGAAATAGAAAGTCTGATAGTTAGAGCCTAATCCGACTTAGGGAAAGGGCTTCAGTTCCTTGCTCTGTCATGGACCTCTCGTCAAGACTTTGGACAAATGGCATTTCTCTCTGTGCTCTGTTTCCTGCCTGAAGTGTGAAGATAGAAGCATTGTCGTGCCACCTGGGGCACAGTGAGGACAGCTGGAAGGAGGAGTGAAGGGCTCAGACTCTGCAATAACAGGGGCCAAGTAAGTGCTTCAGCGAGCTGTAGCACAGTATTGGCTTCATTCCCCTGCTTGAAGCAGAAGTGACATGTACCCTGCTGACAGTGGCTGTACGTGAAGGGAAGGGAGATAGGCAAAGGCAACAGGAGCCGTATTTCAGCTGCACTGGCTTTGGTGATCACGTTTGAATTTGCGGCAGCAGATGCAGTTGGGAAGATGAGAGTGGCAGTTGCCCCCCAAAAGCCACAACATAATTTTCATTAGGATGTGGGGGGGACAAGTAGCTTCTCCTACTGCTCTCAAAATCCACTGCAACACTTGCAGCCCTCAGAACAACAGCTGACATTGGCAGGAGCAGCAGACTCAGCTTCCTTGCTAGCTGGCCTGCGGCTCTGGTGCTCCCTGCCAAGGCAGCAGAATGCCTTCAAACCCTGCCATATTCAGGGGCCACAAGCAATATTCACACATTCAAACTCTCTCCTGTCATGAAAATTGCATTTCCTTCTCCCTACCTTTTGGAATGGGAGAGAGAAGGAGGGTGATCATGTACTATATTAGTATATAAGCACAACTATGAGAGATTAACTTGATTAGATAGATAGATTGACAGTCCCAAAAGGTGCCTGAAGAGGGATTATCTGTTTTCCTGAAGCTTCTAAATAGATGAGAGGTTGAAATGGAGATGCCTTACATATCCCAAAACACAGTCCCAGCCCTCCCTGAGAAAATTTGACCCCTTATCTGCTGTTAATCTGTGTAGGTCTGTCAACTTCACTAGAGCTACGCTGACATCATGCTTGAAGACACAAGGAAGAATGTGCCGCTGTGTTCCAGGTCAGCCTGCTCACTCCAGACCCCAGAGAGAGAAAGCCCAATCCTGCTCTTTTTTCTGACTGCATTTCTTGGCTGCACTCTGCGGAGAGGCAGAATTCACAGCAGCAGTTTTACTATCTGAAGGGCTTAGAGAGGAGCTAGGATTTTTTTTGTTGTTTTAAATCAGTGACCCATGATGACACCATATGGTTTTATTTCATTTAATTTGAGCAAAGCATTAACGTTCAGCTTCTAGCAGATCTCTGCCCATTCCAGTACTGCTGTGCTACACGGTACAAGTCCAGAAGTGAGGAAGAGGGGTGGAAGAAAGGAGAGAAAGGTGAAGATGCCTGCCTTCTGGAAGGGGGGAGATCTGCCAGGCAGCGGGGGCAGCCTGCCAACTCATTCTGCTGAGCAGTAACACACAACTTCATGCCACTGGTACTGATGTGGTTGACAGCAGTCAGCCCCATGTGTATAGGTTGCCTAGCCTGACCTCCCAGAATTTGCTGCATGAAGCTTTAAGAAACATTTTCCCATTCATCCAGGCGGATTTGTGTTAGGGTACAGAACCCACCTGGGAAGCAGAAGGTGTGCTTGAATAGTTGCTGTGCTGTGCAAAGCTGTGCTACAGAGCCATCGGGACCCGGTCTGCCTGCCTTAAAGCTGGCTAAAGTATATCTACATGAGCTGCAGTCAAGCAGTGACTGCAGCATAGAAATGTCCTCAGGCAGGTGTTTCTACTTTTATTACACTCGGTTCACGTTTGGAAGGCTTTCTTCACAGTCAGGAAAGCCAGAAATTCATTAAAATCCAAACATCTAGAAGATGTCATACAGTTTACAAAATATTGGAAGTCAACTTGATCCTGGCTGTAGGTGTTTGACATCTTGGTTTTAAGGTGAATTAAGGAAATCTTAAAGGACAAAAAGAGTTCTGCTCGTCTTGGACGTAGAAACGCAGGCCTGGGAGGAACCACCTGGGTCAATGGGTCATCAAGTCCACATTCTGATATCACAAGCAACCACAGAGCAGATGTTCAACTCACAGCACACTTGAAAGCATCCATCCCAGCAGCTACAGACCTACCATTCCCCTTTTACAAACTCATAATCTCTGCAGCAAAAGACCAAAAGCTTCAAAAACAACAAGCCACAGGAAGAGAGCAGGAGAGAAGCATTGCCAGTGGCTAGGTACCCTTCACTAGCAAGAGGTTTCTGCCATGAAAATGCCCGGAAGGTTTTGAGCTCTTAGGCATTCACCGTTTTCTAAGTGTACACCTACACTGCAATGACTGCAGTACAAAGCGGCATCTTCTGTTCCCTAGGGACTGGCTGGCTTGGGTCCTGCTAGCAGCGTCGCTGCAGCAGCATGGGGCTGGTGTGGGGCACAGCCCCAGGAGCTGCCAGCACACCGGTGACAGCCACGCAACACTGGCCGGAGCTGTCGCAGCAGCAGCTGTGCCAGCAGGTGAGTTAAGGAGACCTACAGAAACACATGGGCTTGCCAAGGTTAAATATCTTAATCTGGAGCATGGGAACTTTTAATTGAAAGCTTTGCTTTGAGCCCATTTCCAGTTATTAAAATTCAGGAGTCTGTGCTGAATTCCTTGTGGACATTCATTTTGATTAACAGAAGACATGTGTGTACTAGGAAAGGAGTCTTGAACTGGGAGGAACCAGATAAATGTAGATAACATTCTCAGCCCTCTTGCAAGTTATGCCATTTTGTGTAAGCCTCAGATCTTGAAGATAAGCAATTATTTCAGCTTTCATTTAATACCGAGGTATTTCTGGCTTTCATAGCTGCAAAGGCCAGGTGGAAGCGGGACCTGGCTGCCTCCCAAGTGGCCAGAACTGGAGGCAAAGGGAAAAAACCCAAATACATTCTCATTTACAGCCTTGTGAATTTTATGCCAGTCTCTTCATTTTGGAGGGTATCGACTCAGGACTTTCTAACTTTTGGTCTCGGCAGGATTGTGTGTTAGCTGTGCATTATCTCTGCGTCCTGCAGAGCTCCACTTGAGTGTGCTGGGTAAGTCAACGATTCCCTTTGAGGGGCGTCGCTGTGTGTGCCTCCCTGGTGTTCGTTGGAGCTGGTGAAAGCTTCATAGCACAACCCTTAGCAGCAGACATTTGCCCAAAATCCAAACTGAAACAGTGCTGGGAATGTGTCAATTTAGATCTAATATTATTTTTACCTTGGGTTTTAAAGAAATCGTGAGAATAATTTAAGTCTTCTCAGAATGGAAAAATTGTTTTTTTCCCGTTAAAATGGCCTGTTTAGGGTGAATGAGAGACTATGCTAAAAAAAAATTTAGAAGAATATATTGAGATTTGATTGAAGTGGCAGGTTCCAACTACACTGAAATACAGCTGTAGAATTTTATCAAAGTTCTGATTCAAAAGCACACTGAGAAGTTGAAAATTTCCACAGAGAACCTGAATCTTTCCCTTCCTGTTCTAGTCCTCACTGCTCTTGGTATTATTTATTCCTTGCTTTATCATACTGCCCCAAGCAGTCAGGCCCAGGTGAGCACTTCAGGGCATGGCTGCTACATCCCAACACAAAGCCGGTGCCCACCTCCATAGCAGGCAGTCTGGTTTTCATATTTACAGGACAAAGCCATCTTTTTGAAATGGAAAGACAAACCTGTAACTGGTAGGCTTGACGTATGCAAGTTACTACCAGGTTTAACCTTTAGAGAGCACGAGCTATATGTTTTGTTTGCTATATGTTTATATATAAACATAAATATATATGTAAACAAATATATATGTTTGCTGTATGTTGTGTATCTGTATTGTGTTTGCAAATACACTACCGTTAGTCCCTTCGTATGTTTTAATTTACCACACAATGTGCGTACTTTGTCTGTCTTTGCCTATAGGTCTGCATTTGTAACTGTGGCTATATGGAGTTAGATGTTTGGGTCTCATATTATATATTCAGACCCCATGAAGAATTAATAAACATTAATTCAACCGTTACAGTTTTTAACGGAGTTTAATGTGCGAATAGGCTGTTCAGACCTGTGGCTTGTAACCATCACCAGCTAGCTGTATGGATGTTTTTGTACAGCACCAAGCACAGTTATTACAAATAAGTTATCACCACCTAGAACTTATCCATAACGAGGCTATAATATCTGTGATGTAATATCTAACATATCTGAATACTGATACATAACTAATGTGGAACCTTGCTGTATGGTAAGACCCATAACCGTGTGTACGTTTGCACAGTTGTGTAAGTTTGTGAGCTATTTCTAAACCGCACAGCTGGCATCCACCCAGTTACCCGCAGAGCTATAGGGCTCTGCAGGCCTTCAGCGACCTTTCATTCCTGCCCTCCTCTGTTACAGTGGCGATGGCTGGTAGCATACACTGGAGTCTTGGGACCCATTTTCCTGGTTCCTGTATAAATACAGTCCCTGTCCATACGAGTTAGCAGTTTAAGGGTTTACCTACACACAGCTGTGCAAAATGACTAATTTGAATTAACTAAATATGTGAAAATTAAAGTGGTCTAGTTAAACTACATTACACCTTTGACTCCCTTGTTTAGAATTAAGGCAGCTTTAGTTTAGCTTAATTCACTCTGGAAATGAAGTAAACTAAATTCAATTTAGGACATTCAAATTTTGAATGAGCATCCAAACAATGTTTTAATGCTTTTAACCAATGCACTTGCAAAGTTAATTCAGATTAAGTTTGTCATTTGCCCCTGTGTAAACACACCTGTTGACTATTCCCTGTCAATGAAACCATCTCAGCTGAGACTCCCTCAACAACTCCGAGCTGACAAACAGCCTCCCCAGAGCAGCAGTTTAAATGATCCCCCCACATGCACAGGTGTTTCCTCATCCCTGCATCCCCATGCAGGCAACTTTTCTCCCCATAAGCTTTAGTGATCTCTAAGACTGATTTGTCCAGAGCTTGGTACATGGAGCCAGGCACTGGCTGGGGTAAACAGAGAAGAGGCACAGCAATTGTTTAACACTGTCTGAAAACCTAGGTTATAAATATTTAATTATTCAAATTTTACAGTTTAGGCTTTTGCTGTGGAATGCTGTATTACAAATTACAACGTATTCTTTCTGAAAATCACAATGTTCTAGAGAATTTTAGTGATTTTATCCACTTCCATTACTTCAAAACATGGTCCCTGTAATCTGAATTAAGTACTTGTTCACCTAATCAATTGGAATACCTCCAGCTGTAAATTAGCCTGTGTTTCATTTTTTGATCTAACTTGGATTGGACAAGATCAGATGCAGGCAGGATTCGTAGGCAGAGGAGAACAGGGGAACACAGGTGATGGTATTTAAAAAACTACACTGCCTTTACATTTTTTCTTGAATATATTGTCCTCTAAGAAGACAGGAGGTAGCATAAGCTGGCCCAAAGATTCTATCTTGCAGTTTTTAAAGGGCAGTTGCAAAATCGATCATGAACAAAACAATCTTAGAAATAACACAGAAGCGTATTTTCAATGCAAAAATATTAAACATTTTTAAGCATTGTTATGGAAATTTCAAACTTTTCATTACCTTGCTTAATTTTAAAACCACACTGTGTATTTGCTCAAAAGATGTCTTAGGAGGAAAATGTCATTGAACATTATTTTTATCACAATGCAATAAAGCCCTTGAAAAATTGCCATTTGGAAAATCTCGACTCAGAGAAAGAACCTGCCCTAAATCTTTGCTAAAAAGTCAACCAGACAAACAAATAAAAACAACAAAAAAAGCAAAGAAAGCCCCCTTCAATATCCCTAAGCCATCAAGTATTATTTGATTAGATGGTTAGGCTATATTTTTGTGAGTTTGTTTTTTGTGGTGTTAGTGCTAATGAATAAATGTTGTTTGACAGCTCCTACAGTCTCAGATCTTTGACTGGTAGAAAATTAGCATAGTTTCACTGAAACAGTTACCGGTATAATATAATAAGGAGACAGTCCTATGTATTAATATGCCTATGCAGAATGCATTTGAGTGTGTGGGGACATCCATTTACGTAAACCTAGCTAGAAGGAGGCCACTGTAAGCAAAATCTAGCTTTGTAGCAACACATCAGTTTGCATGGCCTTTTCGGTGTGGCTGTACAGCTGTATGAGGCTACGCTGGCGTGTCAGCGTGTGCAGGTATGTGCATGTGCACTTGTACACGAAGTCATTGGCATGTCTGTCTGTCTGTCTGCAGGTGTGTGTCCGCTTGTGTGTGTAATCTGGCTGCAGTGCTTTCTGAATAGCAATGAGCTCAGTAAAAGTATGGATGTATTTGTATCAGCGTGTGCATCTATCTGCATACGGATGGGCTTGTGTAGTGTCTGTGGATGCGTTTCTTCTAGTGTGGTTTGTGTGTCCCTCCTGTGAGATGGATGCCTTCCTGCAGTCTGATCTCCATCACTGTGTGTGCTTTCAGTCCTGTAAAAGGCAGCGTCCTTCAGCAGCAAAAACACTAACTGGGCATCAGGGGATCTGGATCCTGATCCCACCGCCCTGTTGATGGGCTCTGTGTGACTGCACAGGCTCTTTTAATTCACTCTGTGCCTCAGTTTCCCCTCCCTTCTTTTTCTTTACAAAGACTGTGGACATAGACTATCTGCTACCACATGGGCATAAGTAACGCCACATGTGATGGGCTCTGCCTAGCTCAGGCAAGACTCTGGGTCCTAAGGAAATCTTGTGATGCTCTGCCACTGCTTTGCAGTAACATTCATCCCTGCACATCCCTGCCTTCATGTGTTGGGGTTTGGGTGCCCATCTGTGTACTTTGTGGATGGCTATTTGTAGTTTTGTTGAAGAGTTTATCTCCCCATGTACATACAGAGCAGGGGGAGGTGGAAAGGAAGGAGTTATTAAATGCCAAGCGGATATGCAATAAATCCCATTGATTTTACAAACTCCAACTTGTCTTCAATCTCTTTCCATTCTTTATCCTGGGGGCATTGCAACAAAACCCTATTTTAAATACCTTTTCTTTCCCTTCCCCCTTCCCCCTCCTCTCACTCCCCAAAAAAGTGTCAATATTTTATTTGGATTTTTAACTTCGCTCCATAACAGTTGTTTGACCTCCTGACTCATGTGAGTCACATAAATTCTGGGACTTTATTCAGGAGCCATGTTCCTGCTATTGAATAAGCAATTTGGGAGGGTGAATTAATGACTTGTGCTGTTGCTGGAAAGTCCCTGAAGAAATATTAAAATTGCTTGCAGACTGAATCAATACTCACTGAACACCCAGCATGAGGACCTGGGCTTTTTAATGGCTACAAGCAGCGGCACTCAGCAGAGGAAGGGGAATTCCTGTACACAGAGCACACGCAGGCACACAGAACCGACAGCAGTCTTCCCCCAGCCTTATGGGCTTTTTCAGTAACAGCATATTCTTGTGCACACAACCTGGTATGAGCGGATGCCTGCTGTGCCAGGGAAAGGACGCCAGAGCCCAGTTCTCCTGCCTCCCTCCCCAGAAGATCATGCAGGATTTGCAAAAGCCGGCCGTTCGGGCCGCGTGTTAAGCGCCTGGGTTAGCATGCTGTGGCACAGCCTGCAAGGCGCAAGGAAGGTCGATTATTTGTGGCGTTACGAGCATGCTTTATGCGGGCACTTCGCTTTTTTCCTCTCTGAAAGGGAGAGACACCAGTGCTGTGATGGGTTTGGGTGTGGTGCTGTGGTTCGGGAAGAGGGCTGGGCTGTTCTGCAGAGGCACGTCTGTGAGATGGTTCTGTGGCTCAGAGTGCAGAGCAGCATTTGCATCCATCCATAGCGTGGACGTGTGGTGTTTCTGATACTCAGTAGGTTTTGCTGGCTTGTGTTGGCTTGTGTTACGATGAGTCTTGAATGTCATGCACCCCTGCCTGCGTTAGTAGTGACCACATAACCCTTTTGGTCATTAAGCAAACATGTCACTTCACCAACGGGTCTGTTTCAATGGCTGCAGGTGCAATCCTGCATGGTGCTGAATGCTCTGGGGGTCCACCAGCCTCACTAGGAGATGAGCACACTGGGCACCTCCTGGCGAGGCTGTGACTATTTGTTACTCTTTAGGCTGACAGCAGCCGGGTTTTGCCCACACCCCCAGTGCTGCTCTAAGCCCCCTCTGCTGAGGGTGGGGGTTGTTGCCAGAGTTTTGAGTCTCCTTTGAGAACGGCCGTGTTTTGCCATTGTGGTGGTGAATGGCTGTTTTGTATTCGCCTGTTGGGTGGCTGTTACTGTGTATTAACACCGGGGTGGGTGCGCTTTGTATGACCGCATGTCTGTCTCATTGATTCCATCAGTATTATTTTGTAATCGTGTGTCTCTGTGATTGAGTTAGTGTGCATTTCAGGGCTCCTGTGTATTGAATAATGATGTCAGGGATTGGGTTGTTTGACTGGGTAATGGCCTCTTTTCAGTGTTGTAAGTGAATGTGTCCTTCTCCTGTTTCCCTGTCTCGGCTGGGGCAGGATCATTTACACTAGGTGATTCCTTAAGATGCTCACATGCACTAAAAGAGTATCCCTTTGGCTCCCGAGCTCTCCCTGCCAGCGGGGTGTGCCTAGGGTGCGCTGCCCGCGCGTGTGTGACACTTAGGGTGGCACGTGTGGCCGGTTCTCAGCTGCACGCTTCAAGGTCTGCGGCCACTTGCTTGTGAATAACCATGTGTCTGTGTGTGTCAGCGTATTTCTACGGCTGTGTGAATGCGCTTACAGGTGTGTGCGCCTTCTGGTGCACGCAGGGGTTTTGCTAAGGCTTTTCAGTTACATTTTTCGACGTCTCCATATCCTAGGTTTCTTCACAAATATATGCAAGACTATACTGTGCAGTTTCAAATAGATTTGACTGAGCCTGTGATGGGATCTACAAACAACTACATATGTCTACAATGAAGACTTGCCTTTGCAAGGGTCTTCTTGCGTGACTTTCTGTATTAATGCATAGAAGGGCATCCGTGTCAGTTAGCAGATGCCTCTGATCTGTGCATGACTGCCTGGCAGTGTTCCATGTCTGAGCTGACCTGGGTCTCTTATATATGTAAGAAAGAATGGGATTCTATGTCAGCAGCGTTTAGCAGTAAATATATATGTTAAGACATTTTAAATGTATGATGAATCTCTGGGTTTGTGCAATGGCTTCTGACTTGTGTGGATATTGTGCACTAATGCCCTAAGACTGTGTAGCCACATTTGGTCCCTTGGAAATGAACAAGAAAGTTCAGTTATTTTTCAGCTGATGATTATGTGTCATTGCCGCGTGGATTTATTTGCTCTGTGCAGGCAATGTGTCTGGCATTGGGCCTGTTCTGTGCTTCCTCAGCCATCAGGATTTGGCCCAGCAGCAGCCACATCCAGACAAAGTCTATGAAAAAGGCTGTGAAAGATCCAGGAAACTTCTAGAGAGAGCTCTCAGCTGCACCCTCTCACCAAAATATCCCATCAGGGAAAGACCTGTGAGCTCTCTCAGTCAGGTCATCTATATGGCTGGGATATGGCAAGCCAGTGAGTTTAGCTTTTATTTTTCAGTGAGGTTGCTAACAGGTAACTCCTTACTCCTCCTTGCATTAGCTCAAGTCTTGTTACTTCACCTGCCTGCTTGTTTGTGCTCTCCCAGTCTTTTTCCCCCTTCCTCCTCTGTATTCCTGCCTGCATTTGACCTTGAACAGATGACACCATCCTTAGCCCACCCACTGCTTTACCAGCTTCCACCCCTCACACTGGGTAGCAGCATCAGGGTAATAGGGGGAGGAAAAAAATGAGGGAGTGAGGAAGGGAGAGAGGGGGGAGGGGAGGGGGAGAGAGACCTGTTTGAAAATAATTGGAGGCTGTTAAACAGAGGAGCCCAGCATATCACTCTAGTAATGGAAATAAATTCCATTGTATTTGCATTTTAATTTTCCACATAAACAAAGGCCCGGAGTGTGCTGGCTTCGCCAGAATCACCGGCCAGAATTTAATTAGAAATGAAAAGTTTATAGGGTCCTCTTTAATGCGATTAATGCACAGTTAACATTTATCACATACATATGCTGGAATCGCCTTTTTTAAGCAGCCACCGTCCATGAAATGAATTTCTTTTCAACTTTTTTAGCATGCGTGAGGAAGGCTGTCTCTGGTGAGGCGGTCCAGTGAGCACACTCCTGACAGCTTGGTAAACTGCAGCCCACAGAGGCTTAGTAGCCCCCATCCTCACCGAGGAAAGTTCAAGGTGGCTTAGAGGGAAGCATGGTCTAGTGGTTAAAGCCTGAGGTTGGGAGTCAGGGGATCTGGGTTGTATTCCCAACTCTGCCACATGCTCACTGCATGACTGACTTGCTCTCAGCATCTGTTTCTCTGGGTGTTAAAAATAAAAGAGAAATCAGCTGGAAGAAGATATCTCAGCCCCAGACCCCTCCGTGTCTCAAGCTCTCCAGAAACTTGCCCGGCCCTGGTGTATGGGATCTGGATCGATTCCTGCACTGTGCTGACCTCTCCGCTTGCCTCCCCGTGCCCGAGCATCCCTACACTGGTCATGAGGATGGGGGAGCGCCCACAGTGCTCACCTGATGCGAGAGGCTGGGTCTCCTGGAGGCACTGCCCTGCACTGCCCTGGCTGCCCCGGCTGCCGGTGCACATGGGTCTCATGCGGCTTGTGCAAGGGCACCTTCCTGCCCAGGGGTGCAGGAGCCCTGGCAGCCCTGCCCTGAGGGGACCTGTATCCACTGCTGAGGCAACTCCACGTTTCTTAGGAGGATCTGCTTATGCTGGCTTGGTCCAAAAAACTGCTAAGAATGGCTTGTGAGATACTGAGGCCATCAAGCCTGAGCCTCGGATCCTAACATAAACCTAATCAGGAGCAGCTACCAGCCCTCCTTGTGGTAGGGGTAATTATTCCTCCCTCACCCTGAGGGGCCCTGAGAGGTTGCCCCCTGAGTACTTATAAAAAGCTTTGAGTTTGTCTGCGTGGGGACACTAGGAAAAGCAAGTCTAAATCTAGACAACTTATCAGTATCCTTCCCTTGCAGCACACACCGCTGAGATAAAAGGCCAAAGGTGAACACCTCCCTTGCAAGCCGTGCCCCTGCCAGAGCCAGGAGGGCATCAGGCTTGACACCTCCCTGCCTCCTCCTGGCTCCTATTGCCTCCGACTTCTCCATTGTCCCTTTCTTATGCCCCCTCCTCTGCTCTGTCTGTGTGACAGACAGGGGCTACAGCCACCCCCCACCCCTCTCCCACGCTTCCTTTCCGGGCTTGCAGACAAGCAAAGCAAATAAACCAGGCCCACGGACACAGAGTGTTAGCGTGTTAGGGACACAGCAGGGGAAGGAGGAACATGAAACCTCTATTGATCCCTTGAGGAATGATGTCCCTTCCTTATCTTATCAGATTCTCTTCACTCTTCAATTATAGTCTGTTGAAATTGGCCTCTTAACCCAAACAAGATAACCTGGGTAATGAGGAGAAGAGTGTGAGGGGAGGGGAGAGGAGAGGAGGGCAGAGTCCAGTGCATTAAACTATGGCTATCATTAGAAATATCTCCTTTAGCATAACCGCCTCTGCCCCCACTATCCCCAGGTATCCCCTTCTTGCATCACCTATCGACAAACTAGCACAGATCCACTCCCTGACAAATACATTGTGCCTTAGGCGCCCCTTGTACCCTCAGATGCACAAGGCACCCCCAGCAGGCACGTGTCCCCACATTTGTACATGACATCTCCATGTATACATGTATCTGCCCTGCCATACGCCTTCTGCGGTCACACGCCTCAGCAGACGCCACTCTGCTGTACGCACACTCGCACGCACTTGTGTAACTGGCACTGCCCATCTTGCCCGCTGCGTTCTCCTGCGTTCTCCTCAGCACGTTGGTGGTCTGGCTGCCATAGCACCTTATGCCCAGGTCTGCCCAAAAGGACTCCTGACAAAGAAGTGAGCACTGCTAGGACCCCCCCCCGTGCATTTGTTCACAGCCACGGTTCATCAGTGCGTTCACATGGCTGCCTTGCCATGGGAAGCAGTCACACAGCATCCTGTGCAGAGCCCCATGAAACCAGATGGGCTTCCCAAGATGCGTATTACCACGCCTTTTCTTGCCCCTACGACTCCCTGTGTGTAACTGCAGGATTATGACGTTGTTTCCATGGCTAAGACTATTCTTAGTTCTCACGCAGACCAGTAATACCTACTGGCTATAAGTCTATACTCCCAGCTGGACATGTTGCCCTAGTGATATGCCCACGCTCCTCCTTGTACACATGTCATGGGGTATAGGGCATGTCTCACCCAAATATCCATTACAGAGAAGATTGTCTGGTGGAACAATAGAGACTCGGCGGTCTATCTGCACAAATGCACCCAGGTTTCCATGATCAGATTACCTCACCGTGCACAGAATGATCTAGGAGCACATTCAAATGGTGCAGAAGGTGCTTTCGTTTTGGAAAGGTGGTGCTCTGAGCAGTACAAAGGCCTCATTTACAGGGCAGGCACCTTCCTGTTGCAGTCTTCTAAAGACTGTTCCCTAGGATCGCTTTATCTCCTGCCTTTCACTGGGCCAGGGGCAATTCCTGAAATGGGCCATACTCCCTTCATTTCATGTCTCCCTGTGCCACCAGCCCTGCCAGTTTCATCTGCTGGACACCAAGACCCATGGGGATGGGGGGTCACCCATAGGCATGTATTTTTCGTAAAACATTTGCAGGTCACAAAAATTCATGTAATCCTCAAAAGGGGGTTAGAATCACAGCAGTCATCTTTTTACAATTTACACATGCTGTCTCACGTGCAAGCACACAAACTCACCCATGCAGCTCCTCCCTGCTCTCCAGCTTGCGCACCTCACAGGAATACACAGCCAGATACACTTACTCTGTCCCCATCCTGGTTGCCTCCATACACACAGACTCCCCACTCAGGCACACACGTAGCCTGAAACTGTTAAAGCCACGTAAGGGTGTTGGATGCCGGTACTGGGTGACTCTGCATCTTGTTTGGCCCAGTGGCCAAGACTGCCTTCTCTGAAACTACAGCAGGTCTGGTTTTGACCCAATCCAAGTCACATCTGCCTTAGCCTTTCACTCCATCCTTATCTCTTGCCTTTTCCTCCACCAACCCCACCCAGCTGTGCTCTCCACCTGCTGTGGGAGCTTTGTGTTGTGGCCGTCTGTCTGCCAGAGACAGCACCACAAACATTGGCTCTTTAAAACTCTAAATTTACTGTTTGTTCCACAGGGAGAGGGAATTTGTGACATTGCACATTTTCCACTCTACTTCTGCTTGCACAGCCTTGGCCCATTTGTACATAGCATGTCCCAGAAATACCCTTCCCCTATGTGCTCAGTATGCAAACATGATGTCTTTTTCTTCAGAAATACTATTCCTTCCTTTCCTCTTCCTTTCTACACCTTCTGTCTTCCATATTGATTTTATAAATAAGTGTATATGTATTTTTGTGCATGTATAATTTATGTATAAATGTGTAATTTTTCAAGCTCGAGAGTCTAAATTTAGACAACCAAGAAAGGTCTTAAACGTAGGCGAATATTAACAGCAAGCACTATTACATAGCTACATGGTGCTGTGGTCTTCCTTTTTAAAGGTAGTGACCAAAAATTGTTCTTAAAAGAATTTTTAGAGAAACACGAGTATGTTGAAAGGCAACAGTCCCTTTAGGAAGTGCCCAAATGTTAGTGCCCAAAGACTCCATTACAATTTTAAAGTGAGAGCTTGAAAATGGGCAGCCGAGTAACGACATTGCCCTGTATCTCAGCCCAGCTTGAAGAAAATGAGGACTAGTTCAAGAGTCAAAGGGCCGGTATATTAACCCTTCCTGACCAAAGAAATGGGTACTATTATTGTTGCCAGAACCATCCAAACTACCCTGAAACTAGAGGGTATCCTGTCTGACAGATACGTGAGGGTTTCTTCTGTGACCCTGTCAATTGGTCACAGTCTCTGCTTTTCCTTTTGTAAATTAACGAACAGACATCAATCTGCCTTGAAAAATATGGATACCTCCCCTCTGAACTGCAATACAGTGATGGGCATTTTGGGCAGAGCTGATTGCTATTCTTGATGCAATTTGCCTCCCAACCAGAGATGGACATTTAACCCTGTGCCTTGGACCCTGCCGAGAGGGGAGCGTGCCTACCTTGGCAGAGGAGGAACTGTTCAAAATGGAGCCGAAGGAATAAAAACTAAATTGGCCCCCAAGAGAGGACAATTAATAGAGGCCAACTCCAGCATATCTGTGTGCGTATGCATGTGTGCCTGTGTTGGGGGAGTTGCTAGAAGCCTGGGGAACAATACACTCTGCAGATTTTAGAAACACTACAGGAACTGCAGAGCTAGGGAATGACAGCAGCAAGAAATGTCCTATTTCTGTGTTTCGTACAGGCAGAAATAAGCCTCCAGAATTTCCCTTCCTCATTTAACAGTGAGGTTTGGGTAAATGTTTCATACGTAGTATTTTCTGGGAAGCATATCTGTGAACTCACAGTCCGTTAGCTCAGGCTTTAGGCACATCACTCTTCCTCCTCTCTGTCAAAACTAGTACACACATAAATCCCAAGCCAGACAGAGGACAAAGGAATATCCTTCCCCGGCCACATCAAACTCCCGCATATGCTTCCTTTAGCCTACCAGCATTTTGTGTCCCTGACTGTGTGCCTGCCCAGAGATCCATGTTCCCTGCCGTATGCCAATATACTCATAGGTAGTATCCAACCAGCAGGTGCGTGCCACCAAAGGTACCTGCATCACACTCACAGTCCCCATATAAATGTCCTGTAAAAAAACACAGTATAACTCTGCTTTTTGCTTTGCCATACCCACCTTTGAACACATCAGCGTTTCAAATTTGCCTTACATATATATATAAAAAAAAATATATATATAAATGTACTCGCTGCTCTCCGCCTATCCTGTCATTTCTCCTCAGTATCTGTATGGACAGACATACTCTGTCCGTATGTCTCAAACACTTCATGCATACATCCTGTCATTCCTCACACCCCAACCACAGCTATTCTTCTCCTATGGCTCCAGGATTGAACTATTGTTGTCCATTTCCCAGTGACAAGGGGTCTAGTTACAGGGTTATTGATTGGTTTTCATGCAGACAGATGGATCTGCCTTTGGTCTCCCCACCAAAATCCACCTCTGTATGGGTTGATTGTCACTGCTCCAGGGATAGGATTTCACCAGGAGACCACCCTCCATGCAAACATCCTTCACCCAGACCACGGATGGTAATAAATGGAGTCAGGCTGAGCCATAATAAAAGCAATTGAGTGGGTTACCTGTGCAGACATGAGATTTATACCTCCTCATATTTGATGTGATTGTTTTATTGAGTTCTCAGTGCAGTTAGGATGCCGTTTATTTATTTATTTATATGCCTACTTATCAGGGAAGAGGGGGAGGCAGTTGCAGCCTAGCTAGTGCTCAGCCTCCGTCTCATCAGCTGTGAGCCTGAAGAAGAGGACTCTCCAGTTTTGCTCTGCCTTTTTACCTAGACTCAGGCTCGGTGGGTGAGCCGTGGCCAGATATCTTATTTCCTATAACAAAGATGTTTGTTTCAGGATCCCTGAAACCTTGAGGACTGTCTGAATTACAAGCCTCGTCAAAGCTAAGGGGAGGGTGTAAAGACAGACGTGTGTATATACTGATTTTCTAAAAGAACCTCTCGAAAGAAATTCCTGTTTACGCTGTGCCTGTTTTGGATGGTGGGCGGTGGGCTGTGATCTATGCACAGAGCCTCTTTATGCCATTGCAATAGAAACAGTAAGAACCGGCATTGCTTCTGACTCTGTCATCGCATGTGAGCGTTGAGAAATATTAGCAGGTGCAAATTGATTGGAAATGAATATTTGTAAGTGCACTCTGAGGAGTTTGGAAACCAAGTGATTAGATTTGTGATTTTCAGCTGGGTAGATAGCCATATAAGTGCTACAAAATCAGCTCTCAGTTACTGGCACTAGAGAAAATTGGAGGCTAGCACTGAATATCATACTGTCTAGTATTTCATCACAAGCCTAACGGTGTTTGTTGTGGGTTTTCCAGCTCCTCTAGTCAAGTGATAGCATGAGAATTTCAGTTCTCATTTAATAAAGTGTGCTTCCAATGCTTGCGGGCACTTGTACAGGGGCCTGTTGGCTCTCCAAAGGTGTTTTTAAAGTTGTTTAATGGGAGTCAGATACCCAAATCCATTTAAAATATAGGGTAGAAAAGAGAAAACAAGTAAAACCATCCCCATGTTGTATTACACATACTCATGATTTTTATGCCAACTGCATGGTTTAGGCTGTGCATTTTTAAACAGTTGGGACTGGTAAATACGGCCATGCATGTATAGGCTCCAATAGATTAACTGGGATTGCAGTGGAAAAGTCCTCATTCCCATTAGCTCTCAGTTTAAAGAATGATTGTTTGGGAGAAAAACTCAAACCTTTCTAATCATCACCAGAGCCATCTACACACAGATGGGATTTCCTAAAGCCTTAGTTAGCTGCACGCATGTCAGGCCAATAACAAATGCTTTTGGAAGTCTCTACCTTTTCATTAAGTGGGATCCCTAAATATTTTGCTGATTGTAAGTAGAAAGCCTAAACTCCATTTGCATTTCAACATGCCTTAATTAAAGACCATGGAATCTAAGTGAATCTCAGCCTTATTCGACAGTTTTGAAGTCGTATCTTTTTATTCAGGTAGTATGGAAATCTTTTGTTTGAACGGGCTTTAGGATCAGAGACGGGTTTTCTGGGATATTTGATATACGGCTGAAAACACGACTTTGTTTTGTATGCAGCATGTCATCATATCATAAAGGGTCCAGCTGGCCTGCTAGAGCATTATCTATCTCTTTAGCCAACACAAGATTATTTGTTATTCTGTGTTTGCTTGTTATTAACGCTGTCTAGTTATATACATTCCAAGAAATCAGGAATTCCTATAGGATGCAATTCCACAACTTAATGGACCTCCCTATCAGGCGATACCTTCTGCTACCATTTAAATGTCTCCTTTCTTGTTTGCCTCCCTTCGTTCCTGGCTATACTGCTTTGTTTAAATGTGAATAATTCCTTTTCTGTTGGAGGGACTGTGCCCTTCAGATCACTGTATTGTTCTCACCACTTCGTCATTGCTTGGCCAAGCTACTTATATTTTCTCCTCTTTTCTCCCAAAGTCAAATGAGTTTTTTCACATAATAGTGATTCTGGTAAATGAGGTTTAGCTCCATAGGACTCACTCACCCAGCACTGAAATGCAGCTACCTCTATGGCAGAATGTAGCAATCTTTCACTAGATGCAAAAACTTGAAAAAACTTCCAACAAAAAATCAGGCTTTCTGTACATCTATACAAAAAGGAAGGGCAGGGATTTTTAGGTGATAAAGGGACCGATGTGGTTCTGAACTTCAAGATTCACAAAACAGGGAGCTGAAAACTTCCCAGGCACAATCAGTTTTACTTGCTAAACCACCTCTGTTGAGCTAATATCTCCGCAATATGAAAATTAGAAAAAATGCGGCTAGCTTATTGTGGTTCCCACCATACAACATTCCAGTGGCCAGATATGAGGAATAAGACAAAGAGAAATGCTATGAGCATTCATTTACTCTTTCAGCTGCAGTAACATTGTCTGTAACCTCTGCTTTATGAGCCTGTCCTTTATTTGCAATGATAAAAAGAAGATAATACCAGGTTTGTGTCTGATGGAAAAGAATCTGAATTTAAAGGAGTATATTCCCTGTAATGAAGCCCTGTGTGACCCAATCGCTTCCTTTGCTCAGCTGAAAGCAGTTGGCCGTAAGAAGTCTTCTGCCTTGAGGGCATGCCCTGATGCAGGAAATCCCATGGAAACCTGAGGCTCGGCGTCCACCAAGGGAGAGGATGCCTGCTAGGATCCCGAGCTCCTTCTGTGCGCCCTAAGAAGTGCCAGCTTATGAGAGCTGGTGAGCTCTGTCAGGTACTGCCAGGCAAGCTTCCTTCACCCCTGCCTTGCGCCAACACACTGCCAGTCGGAGGCTAATCCCATCTACATGGCCAGTCTAATCCTTGCCCTCTCTATTGAGAAAACTGACTTGTGGCTACTAAATACTGGTGGTGGTGAGAGGTTTGTGTGACACACACACACACACCTGCTGGTTAAAACTGCAATTTCTCCCGTGTTCACTGCAGGCCATGCAGTGGTTGCTGCTTTTGGTCACTATGAACAAACTGCCACTATAGAGATACTCTGTACTCTTCCAGCATCTCCCTAGACTTATTACCTGTCCTCCAAGGATTCCAGATTTGTTTGGTGGGAAAGGCAGGAGAGATCCACCAATGACTTTGTCCAGGGTGTCCTTTGGGGAAATTCTCAAGCGAGGCCAGCGAGAGTGACTCAGAAAGCTCAGCTTGCATAACATTGATTTCTTCCGCATATGACACAGCCCCTGCCCTAATACACCTGCCTTTTGCCAGACTCGGTTGTTTGTCTTGAGATGTTACGTTTACCTCAATCAAGATTCTGTTCAATTCTGTCTCCCTTGCGTGGGCTAAAGCCTCAGCTGGTGTAAAACAACCTAGCTTCAGTTTTGAACCTTTTCTCGTTACGCGTGTAACTCCATGGGCATTTTCAGTGAAGGGTCACAATGAGTTTTAGAAAGGTAGCTAAATACTGTTATTTTCATTTTACAGATGGCAAAGCAGCCTCATAAGGAGTCCGTGTGACCTGCCCCAGATCAACTGGGAAGTTAATGGAAGAACTGGTAAGAGAAATCTGATCTCCTAATATGCCATTCTTTGGTCTAAACTACAGGCCTGCCCACAGCCACTGAAATTGGCCACATGCTCAATAATATTTCAGTGTACGCATGTATTTCACTGGTCATTATAACCTGAATCAATGTCTGTGTCTTTCCATATGTGTTTTTAAAAAGCGCATCATTATTGGAAACTTTAACTAGGAATTATTAGCCAATTGTTGTATAATGAAACAAGAGACATCTCCCCAAACCAAACGCTTAACACTGGGAATTAACATCTACCCAATACCTAAGAGACGACTGAAAAAACATCTAATGGCTTGACTGAGATAATATGTCTGCTAAACTCTGTTCTCTGCCATGGGGTATTAGTTAGGTCTGCTCTCAGGAGCTCAGGGTCCAAGGCATATCCAGAAGGCTGACGGAACTCCGTAATGCTTCGGATTCAGCATTCCCTGGCTAAGGGCTAAGGGGGAGTCCCTAATCCTGAACCCAGCTGCAAGAGAGCTGGGAGAGAGGAACAGATTGTGGGGGGAGTTGTTTTGCTTTGCCTTTCTGGACCTGTAAGGAATTCCTGTAAGGAATTCACTAATTTAACAGAAGCAGAAAATAACGCATAAACTACGGTGCCCATTGCATCACTTGCTGCATCACTGTGAACGTGTGTCCGTGATGTGCTCCATCCTGTTCCTACTGAAGTACACTGTGTAATTCAGATTCTAGGGTGATCATTATCTCATGAAACCTGTGTTCTGAGGCTAACTGTACATGCCGCAAAACAAAGGAAAATTTCTCATTAATATCTGCCTCCAAGTTCACACTTAGGAGACCGCCACAAGGCTTACAGCAGTGCCTAAGTCTGGTCAAAATATTCTAACCCAAAGTGACCAAAGGTAACTCGTTTGTCATCATATGATAGATGGAAAAGTTCAGGCTGGCAGGGTGCTCAAGAAGCAAGGTGCTCGAGTGATTTGAAGTAAGCATTAATTGCTTACCAAAGAAATAAGAGCTTCTTAATCACTTGCCTGCTTCTCAGTTACGTGCGCTGTGTCTAAGTGTGTGTGTTTACATATATGCATGTATATATATATGTTTGTGTGTATGTGTGTGTGTATCTACACATACACAATAGGTTTATACCGTATAGTACCTAATGTGTGAAGCAGAAACAGGAAGGCTCCCACGGCAGAGATAACTGCTCTGTCTTGATCCTGTCAGTTCTGGTGTGCTTGCTTATTAACTAGTATACGCTCTAGACTTTTTTGCCATAATTAAAGGAAAATTACTGCATAGCAGAAGACTTTAATATTTTTCCTGAATCTTGACAGGGTAGTTAAGTCATGATTTTCACCCGAGTTTGTATCTGCATGAGTTTGGTATGAACAAGTTTCTGATAAATCTCAACACACGTCGCCCCAAATGCATCCTGATACTCTCAGTGCAATACTGAAAGATCAGTGCAATGTAGGCACGGAGAATTCAGGTATCATGGAAAACAGATTTTTTAAATGTTTAAGGGAGACTTTTAAAATTGAACTGAAACTGCATTGCTTTGTAGTCTCTCACCCAAAAGCCTTTGTTAATGTTAGACTAATCCCCAGAAAGAAAGGAAAGACAATGTAATTAATACATTTTCAGAAAAATCTTGTAATAACCAAAAGTAATTTTTTTCCATGTACAAGGAGATCTCTGTTTTTAAGTGCACTACTCACAGCCTATCCAGGGACCTAGGTAACTTCTGTTTCAGTAAATGCCTCGCATATAGTCTCAAGATACTAAAGCGCTCGTGGATGTAGCTCTAACAGTTCTGGACACTGAGCCAATGCAGATTTTGCTTTGGAAAAAAAAACATTTTGCAAAAATAAGGTGCCAGGTATTTCTAGAAGGTTAACTTTTAAAATTGTCATCTATCTGAAGGTGCTCAGAGACTCGGAGTGTTAGATTCATTCCGATTTGTGATTGCACCACAGGTAAGGGATGTGCTGTTACAAAGGATTGACCCGATTCTACACATGTATTTTGGCAATGGGAGAAAGGAAAATGTGTCTTTAAATTGTGAACTTAGTCCCATCTTTACATTTTGTGAGTTTTGTGAGCTGGAGTCACAAAAGTCACTGGAGTGATGAAGCTTAAGCTACTCTCCATGGCACCAGGATTGGGCCCTTACATACTATTTCCCATTCAGCTGCAGTTTTTCCCAGTTCACTCTCCTGTTCTTGCCTAGCACAGACCTGCAAATTTTATGTCCTGTGGTGCGATGGGCTCACCTCCTCACAGGTGTGGGTTTTAGGGAGCCTCATACAACAGTGAACAATGGGAAGTCAGGCCTGAACATTTAAAAGGAATGGGGAAAGACTGAACTGTGTGAAACCAAAATGCTCTTGTACCTTGCTGACTAGACATCAAATGCCATCACAGTATGAATCAAACATGGTGGGTCACAGCTGAGCCTTTTTAGTATAATAATACTTAGAGGCTACAAAGCACTTGTCCTTCTCAAAGCATTTTATAAGCGCAATCTAACTGACATCTGTTCCCATTGCCTTCTGAGAAGGATCACTTTCCATTTCCATGGTGGGGAAACTGAGGTGCAAAACACCCAAAGCCTTGCCGCAAACTGGTGGCAAAGATGGGAACAAAACCTGGCGCTCTGCCTTCTGCCTGGGACATCGCGCCCCAACACCAGGCGGCAGGTCCAGCAGGAGGGGCTGAGGCCTCAGTGGCATTTGGACGCTGACATCCCCTGAGCTAACCGGGGCATACAAGTGTGTCGGGTCCGTCTAGGCTATTCCTCCAAGAGCCCGCAGCCGTTCCTCTGGACTTCTGTACCACCAGCTTAATTCCTCCCAGGGATAGCCGGCTGTCCTTCCACAGCTGCCTTTGTAAGGTGTCTGAATGTCAAACTGTTATTATTTCAATACCTGACTGAGAGAGTAACAGAGACCTGGAGGTTTTTTAGGAGGGTGTATAATTAGCCGATCAGTATTATGTTACCCTGTTCATAACTTAATAACCATTTTAATACAGATGGCACACACAGGGATAATTTCCTAGGGTAGCCTAGCAGTATATTACAGAGACAGTGTGTCTGAGGGAATCTTTCTTAGCCAAGGTACATTCCACTAGCTAATTCTACCTGCTGTTTTCAAGATGATTTGGGATAATTCCATATCATTTGCAAAATATTAAAACCCATTTATATAGGATGCCAGATTTAGAAATACACAGTCTGAGTTATTAGACATATTTTGATAAATCTGCCATGAAAAGCACAAGACAAAAAATACCGCCGCATTTTCCTTGCTATTTATTTTTTGCTTCCCTTGCTATAAATACACCAGGTTTAAAAAAAAAATCTAGCTAAACTTGTTATATATCAGAAGGGCCAATATACTGACTTGTGTGTTTTTATCTGCGCAGACACTATGAAATCCTGCATGCGTATTTACATATATGCTACGTGTGTTTATTTGAGCGGGAAGTACTGTATATTTGGGATTGCATGCAAAATGTCATGTGTGCTTACTCCGCCGGCAAGGTGTTTGGTGGCTGTGTGTGTAACCTCTGCCAACACCCCTGTGTCACTCTCTAGAGGTTGTGTGTCTGTGGGCATAGGCACAGGATCTGTACGTACATTACACTAAAACAGCGAACTACTTTTGCCGCATGCAAAGACTGCTGCGCGCTGCCGGGTGCGGGGTACGGAGCGCGGGGTGCGGGGTGTGCCGCGCTCAGATCGCGGCCGTGTGAGCGGGCTGAGCGCCTCGCAGGCAGCACTCGATCACATCTATCACCGGCCTTTTTCTCCTGCATCGATCCTTTTTCCTTGCCTGTCATACGGTTATTTTTGTCACCTCAAACCCGAGACCTGAGTCCCTCCGCCGACAAGAGTCGCGCCCTAGCAGCTGGGGGAGGAGATGGGGGGATCCTTCGCTACTACGGAATCGATCCCAGCCGGCGGCCAGGGCAGGGATCAGCCCGAGCGGGGGTCGCAGGGCGCAGCGCTCCCCGGCCGGGGAAGGGGCCGCCCCGCAAGTGGGGCCGTTCCTTCGGGCTAGCGGTGAGGAGGGGACCGGGGGGCGAGGGGAGCCTCCCCCGGCGCGGCGCGACGCGGCGCGGGGCTGCGGGCACGGCGGCGGCTCGGCGGCTCGGAGCCCTGACGCCCCGGCAAGGCCGGCGGCCGCGTACCCCCGGGCAGGGGGTGCTGGGGGGGGCAGGGGACAGCCCGGCCCCGCCGCCCGCCACCCCGCCGGCCTGAGCAGCCTACAGCCTCCGCCGCAGCGCGCCCGCCCCGGGCCGGGCGGCAGCGCAGGCTGCAGCCCCGCGGCGAGCAGCGGCCAGCCCCGGGGCAGCCCCGCGGGGCGGGCCGGGCCGGGGTCCCGCTGCGGGCGGGGGGCAGGAGCAGGCTGGGTCTGACCTGACCCAGGGAGGACTGGGCCGGCCGCGCCGTTCGGGGGGGACTATGGGGCCATAAAGAGGCGACGGGGACGCGAGCGGGGCTGCGGGGTTGCGCTTACCTGTTTATGGAGGAGACGCTGGGGACCGTGTCGTTGTCGCAGATGCCCTCGGCCAGTAGCCTGTCCCGGATCTCCCAGGCGAACATTGTCGGGTTTTGTCTCTTGTACTCGGCGATTTTATCCACTACTTTGGGGGTCGCCACTTTGGGTTTGGAGCCGCCGATCACGCCGGGCTTGATGCTCCCCGTCTCGTAATACCTGCACAAAGGACGGTCAGTGACCTGCCGTGCTCGGAACGGCCCCACCGCCCCCGAGTGCCCGGCTGCCCCCCGGAGCGGCCCCCGGCCCCGGCCCGCCAGTGCGCGGTGCCGGTGCGCGGCGGCTCGAGTGCCGCATGGCGCGGCCTCCCGGGGCTGGGGCTGGGGGCTTCCTTCTCCTCCTCTCCAGGGCTCGCTCCCGCTCTCCTCCCCCCCCCCCCGCCTTATTTTATTTTTTTCCCTCTTTTTGTGTGTGTGAGGTGCCGGGGGCGCTGGGCTCGCCGCTGCCTCCCCGCTGCCCGCCTGACACGCACACGCTCGTTCCAGGCCCGGGCATCAGGAAACAAAACGGCAGCCCCCGCCGCGGTGCGGCCAGCCGCAGGCGAAGCCCCCCGACCGCGGAGACGGGCCGGGGACACCGGCAGTGCGGGCTCGCAGCACCCGGCGGGCTCTCGGGGCGCCGGTGGGGGCGGGGGCGCCGTTTGACCCCCTCGGGCACTCGGAAGCGGGTGCCCGTGCGAGGCAGCCCCCGCCGCCGGTGCCGCAGCTCTGACCCGGGCACAGCTGCACGCAGGGGCGCCAGGCCGGCCCCCGCCTTGCCTCCGGGGGTCTTTCACATCCCGTTTGGCGGCCATCGGTTACCGTGGGTATTTATTTATTTATTTGCGCCGTTGTTTGTTTATTTACCCGTGTATTTGCTAAGGCCGCTCACGGATTGTTGTGAGTTGGGGATCTTTTTGTTGTTGGGTGGTTTTTTGTCGTTCTTTCGTTTTTTCTCCCTCCACCTCCTCACCCCCACCCCAGTCCCTTCTCTCTCCCGCCCTCCCCTCGGAAATTGTTTGTCTTCCCAGGAGTTTCCAGACCCCGCCGGGGCGGGGGTAGGCGGGAGGGGCATCTCGGTGCGGCCAGGGGAGGGGGCCCTGCTCAGCCGCGGGGCCTGGGCTTCTCCGGGGAGGCGGCGGGGAGAGCCCGCAGGGGCGGGAGGTCACACCGGAGCGGGGGGGGGGGGGACACGCACCGTTGCCGTCCCAGGGGAGGAAAAGGAGCTGCCTCTTTCCTTACCTGCCCAGGATCTTGCTGACACAACCGTGGCTGACCCGCAGCTGCCGGGAAATGTCACAGGGTCGCACCCCCTGGTGAGCCAGCTCCACTATCCTTTGTCTCACCACGTCAGGTAGGGGCCTGCCGTTCACAAACACCCCCCCGAGCTGGTTCACACCCCCGTGCCCTGCTGGGGAAAGAGAAATAAAAAAAACACAACAACCCACGCACACCAGAAACACACCGTTAGTCGTGGATTCTTTGCCACTCGCACTGCAAAATCTCCAGTCACTACAGATGGATGGAGGTGAAGGCAGGGGGTGGAGAGGGGGGAGCAAGAAGTGAGGGAGAGAGAGAAGAAGAGGAAAAGGGAGAAAAAGGGAAAGGAGGAGGAAAGAACGGGGAGAATACGAGAAAGAGAATGAGAGAGAAAAGATAAAGAGCGAAAGAAGAACAGGAGAGAGAGAAAGAAGGAGGAGAAAGGAAGAAAGAAAGAAAAGAAAGAAAGAAAAGAAAGAAAGAAAGAAAGATAAAGGAGGAAAGCAGGGAAGGAAGGAGAAGGCAGCGTGGATTTCCCGGGCCGGAGACTGGCCGGGGACTCTCCCCCCCGCACGCCGCCTCCCCTCCCGGGCCCGGGCCACCCCCCTCCCGCCGTGCCCGCCCGGGACGCCGGAGCGGCAGCTCGGCGGGGCCATTGTGCGGGGCACGGCGGCAGCGCCCGCTCCACTCCCGGGGCTCGGGGGCGATGCGCTCCCCAACTCCGGGGCTCAGCTGCTCAGCGGCGCCGGGCAGACCCTGCCGCTGTCCCCTTCTCTCTGCTCCTGGGCTTTTCCTCTCGCCTTTCATTTTCTTTCCACGATTTTCTATCACATTGTCAATTACAGTTCCTGGCGAACCCCGCCCTCCCTTACCCCGCGGCGTGTCCCCCTGCAACGCGTCCTCTCCCGTTATTTTCGGATGCGAGTGGAAGGGATTCAGAGAGAAAAAGAGGAAGGGAAAGAAATGTAGGGAGAAGGAAGGAGAGAGAAAGAAAATATTTTTTGTCCCGCGGCCAGTGTTCGTTAACAGACAGACCCTCTCTGTCCTCAGCTTTCGATCTTTGAAGGAAAAATCCTCCAGTTACAAAAAATTAATCTAACCGACTCGCACGTTCCGGTGTTTTTTTTTTCCCCCACACAAGTCTAATTCAGGGAGAACTCAAAATGCTCCGTTTTCCTCTGTGTCCCCCCCCCCCCCCTTTCCGGGCAAAAAAACCGCTCTCTCTCAAATAGGACTGCTAGAGTCGCTTTTTCCCGATCTGTCTTTCCCCATTTCGAGAAATAACTTGTGGGGGAAATAACTCTGCACCTGCTAAGCATGGGCAGGAGGAAGGGAGTGACGGGAATAAAGGGAAGCACGGCGGCGGAGGGCGGCTGCCCGGGCCGGGCCGGGCCGAGCAGCGCTGCCGGCTCCGCGGGCGCTACCTGCGCGTCCCTGTCCGCGGCGCCCAGCTGATATAGCTGTGCAGCGCGCACTGCATTAAAGCTTTCCTTTCACACAACCCTAACCTTCTGTATCTTCCTCGCCAGGAGATCTTAGTTCGTTTTGCGGTTTGCTGAAAAATGATCTGTTTGTATTTTCGCTGAGTTTTTTTTTCTCCCCTGCTTCTGACACTGACTTATTGGCTCTGAACTTAGTGGAAACTCTCATTGCCCTGCGATCGATCCAAGCCCTTTCGCACAAATAGAGTTTTTTCTATCTCCCCCACCCCTTCAGTAACACCTCCACATACCCCCTCCCAGCCGCCTCGGCCCGGGCGCCGGCTGGCTTCCCCGTCCCTTCCCCGATGAGCAGGGGTTATTTGTTGCATTCTTTTGTTAGTCTTTCTTAAAACATACTTGGGGTTTCAGAGTGGAAAGGGGTGGGTGGGTTGTGGGGGGTGTATTTATCTTCCTCCACTAAAACCCGCGGGTATGTGTTGCTCTGCGTTTTCTTCAATTGTTCAGAACCCCTTCTGCACATGTTGCCTCTAAAGTTACAAGACAGCAATTTCTTCGGCAACTCCATGATAAATAATTCAAAGCACCTTTTATCACTCGCATTACAAAGTATTAAAAGGCAACAGATGCAAAAAAGATTAAAAATTAATAATTCAAATTATTGCAGCCCGGATATTTTTCACACAAGTTTGTTTTGCTCTGCCCCGTGGTTTCCTCGGTTATTTCTATCAGAGCAGTAAAGATATTTACGTGTATTTATCCGTGTGTAAGTGCCGCCGTCTGCACACACACCAGCCGGTGCCGCGTTCGTACAGCCCGTGCTCTGCTCTCTGTGTGGCAGGAGCCCGCGCTCGTACGTATTTTAATTGCTGACTAATATGGAGGTCTGTAGCTCTAGAAATGCACTTTAGGGAACAAATCAATTGGTTTTATTTATTTTTCATAATCGAGAGCCAGAATTGTTCACGAATCTCACTGGAGTTTTTAAAAAACCAGCGGCAGTGAAACGCCTCTTTCGGCTGCCTACATGTTCCGGATCGCACCGGAGGCGGAATGACTGCCATCGCGTCTGCACGCTGGAAACCAAAAATAATGTCTAATGCACAGACCATTTGCTGTTAAAGGTCTTCGAAAATGAAACGCTACATTTTAAGCAATGTTTCCTGGAAATCACTGGTTTGGAAACAGGAAGACAGTTACCTACATCCACGTTTGGGGATCTGATCGTGGGTTTATATTTCTGTGCCTCCCTTCTCACGGCAAAATCGGAATTTTTCAAACTTCAAGCATTTCCATTTTGCATCTTTTAGGTTTGTTTTTATGCAGGGGTCAGGGCGTGTCCTCAAAAAGTTTCGGTGTCAAAAGTTACAAATTGCTCTTAATTATTCATTTCCTGACTCAAGATGCTCTCAGTCTCGGCTTTCTATTCGGTTTTGGTTTTGGTTTTTGGTTGTTGTAGGTTTTTTTTCCTTCCTCTTTAATTTAAATCTCGGAATTATTTTCCTTCCGTGCGGTGAAATTAAAATTCCTGAAAATGCCTTGTTACAGTCCCTGGTAAAGGGGTCTTCTCGCTTTCCTTCGCTCCCCTATTATAGAAAGGTTCTTTAAAGTGAAAATACATCACGAATGCGCTTTCCTCTGCGCCAGGAATACATTTAAAATGCGCACCGGGCACCTGGTAAATAAACCAGGAGGGACCGTGGCTTCTCGGGAGCCTCCGAAGCCGCCACATCTCCCGGCCACACAATTGTCCTGTTTCCCCGCAACCCAGCCTTTCACCAAGCCCGGCCGAGGCGCGGAGCCGCCGACCAGCCCGCCGTGGATTTAAACCGGCGTCTCCCCTCTGCCACTGAAACCCGGAGTCAGCGCGAACAGCCTCGGACCGCGGGGCAAACGGGGGCTCGGAGCCACGGCGGGGGTCGGGGGACCCCCGCCCGGCGGGGCGGGGGGTGCAGGTCCAGCCCGGGGCTGACGCGAGTAGGAATGAACTCGCGTTGTCTGAGGGGCGATGGGGAAAGTGCCTTTGCGGAGGAGAGGTCTGGTTCGGGGTGTGTGTGTGTGTTTTCTTTCGCACACACACGGCACGCAGCGCAGGCACGGTCGCACACAGCCCCCTGCCCCCCGGGCTGGGGATCCTGGCCCCCGCCCCGCCCCTGGCACGGAGCTCCGTTCCCCCCGGGCCCGGGGCTGCCCGGGACCCTGGCTCTGCCGCCGCGGCCGGCCGTGCCCGTCCTGCCTGCTGAGCGGCTCTGAGCCCGGGCTTGGCCGCGGGAGGAGAGGCTGGCGGGGAAGGGATGGACCCGGAGGAGGATCAGGCGAGGAAGAATGGTTGGGGAAGGAGGAATGGAGGGATGAGAAGGAGGGAGAGCAGCAGAAGGAGCCGGGCTCCAGTACTCACGGTGCATTGCTGAGAAGGGGTCTGCCTTGCAGTGCATATCCATGGGGAGGCAAAGGAAGGGGAAGAAATCGGCTGAAGCCGCCGTGTCGCCTCTAAAACTCAACTTCAAGACTTAGGGGAGAAAAAAAAAAACAACACCAAAAAAAAAAAAACAAAACCCAAACCAAACAAAAAAATAAAACACAGAAGGAGAGGATAGGAGGGGAGCGGCGGGCTGCGCTGGCCCCCCTGCCCGGTGGAGCGGGGCGCGAAGTACTTTCCGGGGGGCGGGAGGGCTGCGCCGGCTCTGGGGGGCCGGAGCGGTGGGGCCGGCGGAGTCAGCAGAGTCCGTGGGAGCGAGGGGCTGGCGGCGCCGGGGGGCAGGTGGGTGTCATGGCTGGGAGGGCTCAGAGCATCCCCGGCGGCGGGGAGGGGGTGCCGGAGCAAGGTGCGGCCGGCGGCCAGGCGGCAGAAGGCGCAGGAGGACGCGGCTCTCCCTCCTCCTCCTCCTCCTCCTCCTCCTCCCGCGGTCCGGGGCTAGTTCATTTAAGTTCAAAGCGGAGTAGCAATCCCCGGGTAAGCGGCGAGCGGCGGGCGGGCGCGCCCCCTCCTCTCGGCCGGGCCGAGGATCCGGCGCCCGGCGGACTTTGGCCCGAGGTGGGAAGTGCTTGCGAGCAGCCGGGGCCGGAGACTGGAGCCTCCGCTCCCGGTGTGTGTCTCTCTAAAAGCCGCAGCGCCCTCAGCCCCCCGCCCGCCTCCCCGGAGATGGATGACTTGTCAGACAAAGGCAATAGATTCCGACACTCTCTGATTCGCCAGCGCGCCGAGCCGAGCGCGGCCAGGAGAGGAGAGGCGAGGGGAGAGGGGAGAGGGGAGAGGAGAGAGGAGAGAGGAGAGAGGAGAGAGGGGAGAGGGGAGAGGAGAGGAGGGGAGAGGAGAGGAGGGGAGGGGAGAGGAGAGGAGAGGAGAGGAGAGGGGAGAGGAGAGGAGAGGAGAGGAGAGGAGAGGAGAGGAGAGGAGAGGAGAGGAGAGGAGAGGAGAGGAGAGGAGAGGAGAGGAGAAGAGAAGAGAGGAGAGGAGAGGAGAGGAGAGGAGTGGAGACGAAACGAGACGAGACGAGACGAGAGGAGAGGAGAGCCGGGCCGGCGGCGCTGGGCGCGGGGGGGGCCGCCGCCTTCGGGAGCGCCGACGGCGGGGGAGACCCGGCCGCGCGCTCCGGAGCGCCCCGGGCCACGCGTGTGCGGGGCGGCACGGCACGGCCCGCGGCGGGGACGGGAGCCCCGCTTTGTTGTCACTTGCGGCTCTGGATCCCAACTCCCTGAGCGGCCGCGCACACGGCCCGGCGGTTCATCTCCCCGCTCACGCCCCGCTCTGTTACCGAGGTCTATTAGTGGGGGTGAAACGGGGCGGGGGGTGGTCGGTGCACGCCAAGGGCTCCGCGGGGTGCGGCGGGGAGCGGGAGGCGGACGGGGAGAGACAGAGAGAAGGGAGGTGGGGAGCAAAGAGGAAGGAAAAAGGAGAGGGGCGAGGGAGATCAGGAGGGGAAGACATAAAGAAGAAAAATAAAGAAATAGAAGCCAGAGAGCCCGAGAGGAGGCAAGAGAGAACGAAAGAAGGGCAGGGCGGGCTCCTGGCACCCCTCTGAGCCGCACCCGGGCCCCTTGCAGCCACTGCGAAGTTTCCCCTCGCGCGCGTTTGGGGAAATAACAGCAAATTCAACTTTCCCCATCCCCGCCGCTTTTTCTCTTTTTCTTTTTCTTTTTTTTCTTTTTTTTTTTTTTTTTTAATGCTAGAGTGGAATTTTAAAATTGTTTCACAGGTAAGTCTGCGGCTAAAATAGACGTGTCTTTGACCTGGCAGAGCAACAGAGAGCGAGGGAGAAACACCTTCTGAGGGTGATAACCAGGGGTAGAAAGACAAGGCACGAATTGCGAGCTCAATTTTGGTTTTCAGGCGGCGAGTTCATCATCACCTGAAACGTACTTTCTCCTGCTCCTCTTTTCCTCCGTCATCCTGCCCCATCCCTCTGCTGATCTGTCACGAAACAGCCGCTTTTGTTTTCTAACTGGTTTAAGTAAAGAATCTGTGAGAGATCTTTATGAAATATTTTCTACTGTCTCATAAATCATTTTGGCACTTCAGCTGATGCTTTATCTTTCTTTCCCCCCGCTCCCCTCTCTCGTTCCCTTGCGTGCAAAAAGGGATGGTTTGGGGAAAAATAATAATAATTTTCTTTTTTGACACCGCCGAGGGTTGAGCGCCAAGTAAGGAGCGCTGCGCCCCGGCCCCGCGCTGCGCAGAGGCACGGCGGGCACGGCCCCGGCAGCGCCCTCCCAGCAGCGCCTCCGCGCTCGCGCGGGCCGGGCCCCCCGCCCGGCCGGGCCCCCTGCGCCGCGCCCGAGGGTCCCGCCCCGCGCCAAGTTCGCGAGCGGCCGCTGCGCTGCGCCGGCAGGCCCCGCTCCGGGGTCGCCCCCCCCTCGGCGGCCCGGACCCGCCGGCCGCAGCTCGCCCACCCGCGTCCGCCGCTCACCCGCCGCCCGCCTTATCAGCCGCTCGCACCCCGCGCCGGGCTGCTGAGCCCACGGCGGGGCCGCCCACCCGCGGCGGGGCCGGCCGGGCGCAGGTGCGGGGCAGCGGCGCTCCCCGCCGCGGCCCCTAGATGGCGCCCTCCGGTCGGCTTGGCGGCGGGGCCGGGCCGGCGGCGGGGCCGCCGCGACCCCCGGGCGCTGCCGCGACCCCCGGCCCTGCCGCCGCCCTTAGCCCCTGCCGCCCCCCGCGGCCCCCGTGCTGCCCGCGGCGGCCAGCGGCCCTCCCGTAACCCCGCTCCGCCCGGCAGGCACAGTCCCCCCGTCTGCCGGCAGTTGCCCCTCCCTTTCTCCCCGGGCGCCCCGTCGAGCCGGGCCGCGGCCCGAGGCGGGGGGGCAGGGGCAGCGGGGCGCGCCCCGCGGGTGGTACCTGTCCTGCCCGCCCCCCTGTCCAGCGCCCCGGTCGGTCACCCGCCGCCTGTGCCCTCAGGAGCGCTGGGGCGTCCGCCTCGCCTCCCGCGGGGATTCTGCGGGCCCTTGTAACTGTTGATTGTATGGCGAGCAGATAACAGCCCGGGGCGGGGGCGGGGGGCGAGCCCCGAATCTCCCCCCAGGAATGTGTTTTGCCGTAGTTTCCTCCCTCCCTGGTGCTGTTTCCCCATCTCAGTGAGGAGAACGGCAGGAGTGAGGGACGCGAGAAACACACCGTGAGCCCTCTGCGAGTCTTGAGTCCCGCGGTGCGGAGGAACCTGTGGAAACGGGGGAGCCCCTGCCTGGTAGAACGGGACCGTTCTCTTAGGAAAGGAAGGCAAGGAGGAAGGGAAAGGGAAAAAGAAAGGGGAAAAGGAAAGGGGAAAGGAAGGGAAAGGAAGGGAAAAGAAGAAGGAAAAAGCTCCTCACTTGCTGTCCCCTACCCTCACCACGCATACCACAGTATCACCTGGTACCCCATCCCGCACCAGACTTCCTGGAAGAATTGCTTTGTCAACATTTAAATCCACCGAACAATTTCTGTCTGCCCAAAGTAAAAATACCGGCCTGTCCCCATGGCCCCGGCACGGCTCTGTTCCCTGCGGGACCGGGTGAGGCCGAGACCGTGGGCTTCTTCCTGCTCCCGCGGCTCCACATGCATCTCCCCAGCCTATTCCCACTTCACCCGCCCTGGGTGCATTTTTTCCTCATCCCACTTCAAATGAACCTTTCCATCTCTCCTCTTTCTCTTTTTTCTTTTCTTTTCTTTTCTTTTCTTTTCTTTTCTTTTCTTTTCTTTTCTTTTCTTTTCTTTTCTTTTCTTTTCTTTTCTTTTCTTTTCTTTTTTCTTTTCTTTTCTTTTCTTTTCTTTTCTTTTCTTTTCTTTTCTTTTCTTTTCTTTTCTTTTCTTTTCTTTTCTTCTCTTTTCGTTTCTTTTCGTTTCGTTTTGTTTCGTTTTTCTTTTCTGTTCTTTTCTGTTCTTTTCTCTTTTCATATCTTCTTTTTTTCTCTTCTCTTTTCATCTCTTTTCCCTTCTCTTCTTTTTTTTTTTTTGTTTTGTTTTCTCTTCTCTTTTTCTCCCCCCTTTTATTTCTTTTACTCTTTCTCAAAGAGGATCTAAGGATCTCCCCTTCTTCGCAAACCCAGACCCCCCCCTTCCTCCCAGCTAGGAACATTTACACTTCAAAAGAGACGGCTGCCTTTCTGCGGAACTTTCAAGAAAAATAAACTTTTGGGGGGAGTTGCTGCGATAGCTATCTTTCGATCTGCTTCGTTAGCCGGCTTTCTCCAGCTGATCCAGCCGAAATCTTCTCCACTGATCCTGTTCCCACCCCCGGCCCCAATACACATACCCGGAGGGCCCTGTCAGCTCCCTCCAAGGCCTTTGCGGTTGCCCCGTGCTCCTTGGCTTGGCCAACCTGCCGTGCTGGCCGTGTCCCTGGGATGCGGGTGGAACAAGTGTTGTTCCTGGCGTTTTCCTCACCGCCGGCTGCTGGCCCTGGGAAGGGCGCTCGGGCCGGGAACAATGCGGGAGGTGACGGGAGCCCCTGGGAGAAGCCAGGCCTGCAGCAAAGCCCTCATGTCTGCCATCATCATCCTCTCTGGGGCCAGGGCTTGTGCCCAGCTTGGCTCCCAGTTTTCTACAGGTTTTCTGTCACTGGTTATGCTGGAAACCAGCTAAACGCGACCTTAGCTAGTGGGATGGCATGCTGAGGATGCAGAATTTTTGTGTTGACCTTGCATCGAGGTGCCATGAGTCCCTTGGCCCCACGCACCGCCTGTCTTCCTCCCCGTGTGAGCACCAGGTGAGCATCTACAGCCATAGTGCTGGTGCTTCGGAGGTGGTTTAGCCAGGCCCTTGATGCTGCCCAACACCACGTTACCATATTTACAAATTTGCAGGAGAAATGTGCACTGACCTTCTGTATGTATTTTCCTGACCTGCAACAACTAAGTTAACCTCATGTGAGAAAGTTGGGGGCAAAATCCCTGGCTGTGAAAAGATTTTAAAAAAAGGAGGGGGGGGGGCAGGGCTGTGGACATTTAAAGGAAGGAGTTGGCATGTGTGTGAGTGTGAGAAGGGTCTTCAAGGAAGGGAGTGCTTTGATAAAACCTTCCCAGGCGACTTTTGGGGTGCTTTGTCTAAGGACAGAGTGATTTCTGGCCTGAGCAGACATCCTGCTGCCACTCCCCAGCCAGCACCCAGGGGAAGGGGGTGTCTGGACCAGGGATCACTCCTTCGCTATAAGGGGTGCTGGGGTCTGATCTTCCCGGGAGAGAGGGCGATGGGGCAGGGACGAGGTGCCAGGCAGCGGTGTGGAGATGTGGGAGCAAGATCAAAGCTGCCTGAGAGGTTTTCCCCGGGCCGGGCAGGGCGAGGGGAGTGGAGCAGGACCCTGCCGGCTGCCCCCCCAGCCGCTCTGCCCAGGAGACCCAAGATTGCTCTCGGTGGCTGAGTTTAACAAATAAGCACGAAGTTAGATTTTAAATGAACAATTAATAAAAAAGAGAGAGCAAAAAGAATAAAAGATGCCCATCGTTCCCCTCCCCCTGTGTCTCTGAGCCCCTCTCCCCCTCTCCCTCTCTCTCCCCCTCTCAGCACCTCTGGTCACGTTGGAGGATGAGTTTTTGGAGAGCTTCTGGTACAATATGGAGCACCACGGGCTGCAATTTCACACTCCACAGCACATTCCCCCTAAAGCTACTTTCTTTTTTTCCCATCTAAGACCCCCTCATGTCTCCCCCTCTCCCTTTCTCTCACTCCTTTGTGAGCCATGGGTGGGTTGCATGTCTGGGGGGCGCCGGGGGCCGCGCGGAGGCCGGCGGACGGGCCCTGCCGGCGGGCGGGTGCGTGTGTGCGCGGGGGGCCGCGCTCCCCCTGCCCTGCCTGCTGCTGGCTTTTCCCTGCTCTGCATTTGTTTGCCCTGAATGGTAATAGCCCACGTGTGCTGCTCTTTATTCAGTCACCAACACTTTAACCTCTCCTCTTTACAAGAGAGCGTTTGCCACAAAAACGAGACAAGCCGGAGACCTTTTGCAGCCTCATTGGGGGTGGGGGGTGAGGGGGTGGGGGGTGGGGAGAAAGAAAGAGTTGGGGGGAAAAGCCAACAATGTGAAGAGACACTTCTGCAACAAAGCCAGCTCTCAGCGCACGGGGCCGGCCGGAGCTGGGGCGAGTCGCCAAGCCTCCCGGGCACAGACACATGGGGCCGGGGCCGGCCTGGGCGCAGCCCGCCGGCCCAGCCTCGCCCTCCCCAGGCGGGTAGGCAGGGAGAGGGCTCCTGGCTCCCGGCTCCCGACTCCCGGCGCCGGGCCTGGGCCTCGCTCCGGCCCCGGGCTGGGGCAGCTCTCGCCGCCACGGGGGCCCGGCCCCGGCTCGGCCGCCCGCTCGCCACGAAGCCGCCGCCGCGGAGCGCTGCCTTTGTCTGTGCCCCAGCCCTGCTACCCCTCTGCCTGCCCACAGCGGGGCTGGGGGCGAGCGCGGGGGGCCGTGCTGCGCCTGGCCCAAAGGAGCTGGCCCAGATCTGAACCCTCCCGGCCCTCTGGTGATGGGAGGCTGCGGCGCTGGCGAGGCCCAGCTGCCTCTTCCCTTTGCCCTGGGCTACCGCCGGGGAGGAGGCGTGGGAGCCCCCCTCTGCCTGCCGCCTCCTCCCTCCGCGCTGGAGATGTCTTTTTTTTGTCCTCCTCTAATTTCTCCATAAAACTCCCGATGAGTGAATTAGACGCTTATTAAAGTCTCCTTTTAATCAGCAGTAGTGGGAGACCCTCCCTCCCTCCCTCTCTCTGCCCGTCCAAGGTTAGTTTGCCTCCGGGCCATTTGCAAATGTTAGGATTTACAGTTATCACACGCAAAAACATTTATATAACCCCTAACTATAATACACCCATAAAAACGGGGAGGGAGCGAAAACTGCTGCGGATCAGCGAAAAACCCTATGGCTTGCCCATTAAAGTCCCCGGAAAGGGTAATTCCAGCAGTCAGAGGGGCCAAAGTGTGGTAATGACTGCCTGGGATTCCCATCGCCAAACTGGTGGCACAAAGGGACCCGCGGGGAGCGGGGCGGCCGCTGCGCTCCGCGTCCTGCGCGGGGCCGGGGGAAGTTGGGCGCAGGCTTCTCCACACATGCATTAGAAAGTGATAGATATGCCTCCAGACTTTATTTCTCCTTTCTCTCTTTCTCTCCTGCTCTGCTTCTTTCCCTCTGTGTCCGTCGTCCCGTCCCCCCCCCTTTCCCTCTTTCTCGCCTTCTCTCTCCTTTCTCTCTCTTTTCTTTCTTTCTCTCCTTTCTCTCAGCTTCTTTCTCCCTTTCTTTCTTTCTCTCTGTCTTTCTCTCTCTCTCCCCCTTCTCTCTTCCCATCTTTCTTCCTTTCCCTCTCCCCTGCCCGTCTTCTTTCCCTTCCCCGCCAAGCTAAGCCCGGACAATTTCTATACACACACGAACCCACCTCCCCAGAGAAAGTTGCCCCGGCCGCGTTCCTGGCAGCGCTCCCCAAGCCCCGTTGCGAGCCCTGGCGCGGCCCCCGCTTCCCCCCGCCAGGGCCGGCTCCCGGGCCGCGGGGCCGCGCCGGAGCGGGGCCGGGAAGGCAGGCTGCTCTCCGCCGCCGAACAAAGGCTGGGCACGCACCAACAAAGGACCTGGCGCGGCCCCTCCGCCCGGTGCGAGCGCCGCAGGTGAGCGCTGGGGCTCGCCCGGCCGGGCGCGGGGGTCCTGCTCGCGGAGCAGTGCCGGCACCGGCGGGAGGGGAGCGGGGGTCTGCGGGGCTTCAGGAGAAACTGCTCGTAAGTCGGTGGGGAAACTTTCTCTCCCCTCCCCTCTTTCTGGGAAAGCCGGCAGCCCGGGCGGTTTCAGTTCTCTCTCCCCGCCCGTTCCCTTCGCGCAGGGGGTCTCGGTCAGTCCCTTCCCTTCCCTTCCCCTGGCTGGGAGCCGCGACAGCCCAAGTTCGGCGCCTAATTAAAAAGAGTGGCAGGAAGAGTCATTCCTCTTTAACATCAGCTGTTAATGGCCTCGGAGTTTAGTGCATCTGAGGAAGACGCAGAGCGAGAGGCAGGGGAACGCAGAGTGCGGGGAAACGGCGGGGCTGAGGGAAGGGCAGTCTCCGGCGTGGTGAAGGAAGAGAAGGAGAAATCGAAGGAAGGAGGGAAGGGGAGAATCTTAACTTAAAAAGAGGAGCTGGAAGGTGGAGGGGGCGGGGAAGGACTGGATTGTGAGCCGACACCGGATCTCCCCGCCAGCTCCCCGGGATGCCTCAGCCGGGCAGACTCGGGAGAAGGATGGAGTCAGGGAGCAACTGCGGGCGAGGGCGGGCAGCGCGCAGCGGGGAGCGGGAGAGCGGCTCCGGGGCGGCGGGGCGGAGGGACGGAGGGACGGAGGGACGGCGGGGCGGAGGGACGGCGCCCGTCCGAGCCGCCGAGCGCTTTTCCTGGCTGCCTGTCTCGCCTTCTCCTCTCTTGCACCCTGATCCCTTCCCTCCTTCCTCAGCCCTCTGAAGGCTGCAAACCAAACGTCACCAAATCAATACGAACCCCGGCTCTGTGGGTGCGTGGGTGCGTGTGTGTGCGTGTGTGAGTGTGTGTGAGCGTGTGTGTTGATCCTGACCTGCTGGACTTCAAAAATCTGCCGCTTCCGACTCCCTCCCAGCCTGTAAGTTCAGAATTACAACCTTCTACATCTATGCAAACTTTTATTTATCGGAGAATTCCTTTCTCTAGGAGAAAGAGAAATTGTCACCATGTGATCGGCTAATTTCTGACACACGGGGCTATACCCCTCCCCCAGCGTGGGGAAAAAATATCTCCCGTGGATCTCTTTGAACTGTGCACAAGCCATAACTTTGGCAATGTATATACAATGTTATTTCTGCAAGGCAGATTTCCAGGGTTAGGGGAGGTGGTTGCATTCTGCTAAATGGATCCTTTGTGGTGAGTGCAGATTTATGCCCAGTTTTGATTTATAATTAAATTAGCTTCTGATTTGCAATATGTGTGTCTGTGTTTAAAATGTATCTAATCTGTGAAATTGAGGACTGAAATTGGGCACTTTAAATGAAAATTTACCTTTCGCCTCAAGGGTTTCTTTATGAAGGGATAGCCGGGAGGGCAGCGTGCAGCAGGAAAGCGGGGCTGTAATTTCCATTAGGAGATGTCAATCAATCCTTCTTTTCAATACATCAATTAATAAATCCGATTGCTGCTGCGGGCTGCTCCCCCCCGGGCACTCTTTCTGGCCGGATGGGGAAGTGTGAGGGGAAGGCAAACTTTGGCAGGGCCGTCCCCGCAGGCAGCGCCGGCCCCCGCCCCCTGCCCCGGCCCTGCGCCGAGCCCCGGCCCCGGCTCCAGCCCCGGCAGCGCGGCCCGGGCCCGGTGGCGGCAGCCGGAGCCGGGGGGCTCTCCGCGGCGGGGCTTGGGCTCTGACAGGGCTGCATGACACAGCCCGGGGGCAGACGGGCCGGGTTTTTGGCCCCCACAGGGGCGGTGGTGGGGGTGTGCACACGCGGTTAGAGCCGGGCCTGGGCCCCCCCGCCTTAGCTGATTTATATTTAGGCTTCACTTATTTAAGCGACACTTCCCCCCCCCCTCCCCCCCCCCGCACTGCGTCCCACCCCACGCAGCTCTAACCCGGGCGATACACAGCGGCGGACCCGCAGCCCCCTGGCTTTCATTTTTCACAGTCCGCAGGGGCCGGGGCGGTGGGGAGCTCCCCCAGCCCCACAGCTCGTCCTCTCTCGCTGCGCTTAGCGTGCGGGGGCCCCGCACCTGCGAATCAGCGGGAAATGGGGAGAAAAGGCTCTTTCGGTATTGGTGTTTGGTTTTTTTTTTTTTTTCAACGGGTAAATACAGGAATTGCGTTGTCCCTCTTTAATTCAGCACCGACACCGACGCTCCTTCCCTCTGAGGTGGCGCTGGCAGCCCCGCAGCCCGCCGCGGTGGGCGGTGTGGGGGGGAGGGGGCTGGGGGCAGCCCGGGGGGGGGGGCTGGCCCGGCGGAGACCGGGCAGGTGTGCGGGGGGGGGCCGGCGTCGGGACACGGCGGCACCGAGGTCCTCCCGTTGGGTCTCTGCCCTCAGAGCTTCACACAGTCGGAAAATCCCGACAAACAAAACCAATTCAATGTGTCGCCTCTCCCTGCCAGCGCACACACGGTATTTTGTAGAAATCCGGCTAAAGAAACGGCTGACTTTTCTGAAACCCCCACCGATGTAAAAAAGACGCTTAGAGGGAGGGAGAGCGAGCATCCCCAGCCTACTCCGTAGCCATCATCATCATCATCATCATCATCAAGCCTGTCCGTTTGATTTAAAAACAGCACGATGGGGATCACGCTGTCACTGAAGGCTGTCTCCTCAGCTTCCCTTTTTTTACACACACCCCTCCCAACCATACAGCTTTTTGCCCTCGGGTTTGCAGGCTGCTGGTGTCGGTGTGAGTTGCTCGGCACAAGCTCCTTTCGCCTGCCCCCCGGAGCGGGTGGCGCGGGGCAGCCCCAGGGCCGCGGTGGGAGCGGGGACAGCCCGGGAGCTCAACCTCGGCAAGGGAAGGAGTGAAAAGAAGAGAGAGATTGAGAGAGAGTCTCCCAGGCAGCTTGATCCCATTAGCTCCGTCCTTGGGTTGCATATTTATACGGTCTAGGAGGTGAACAGATGGACTATCAATTTAATTCCATCTTCAACACCATCAGAGATTGATTTTCTACTCGCTTTTAATTTTGCCATAATTAATTAGATCATTACAACTGTTTTCTATTGATCTCCCTATTTAAACCTCAGATGCAAAGGGACTTCGGCAGATCCTTTAAAAACACAGAAGGGAAAAGGAGCAGAGGGAGTTGCAAACTTTCTGAAGGTTTTTTTTAGTTTCGACTTTGAAGGTTTTCGGTGCAGAACAGAGAAAAAAAGCCGCTGTGGCCTTTTCTTTCGGGAGGCCTTTTTTGTTGCCTTTATATTTTTCCTTTACGTTTGGTGAATCTTCGTGGTGTTTATATGTAATATACGGCATATATAATAGACTCTGTTGGTTCGATTATGAAAATATACGCTCGCACGTGTATGTGCGTATATGCGCGTATATATATACACACACAGCGTATTTGATATTAAGATTTACTGAGGCGGTGCGCGCGCGCTTATATATAGGGAATCTATCGACAGAAAAGAGATGTGTTTTCCTGAAGGGCGGGTGGTTTTATTTGCCTCCCGTCCGTGTCCCTCTGTTCGAACCGCTCTCCAGACGGGGGCACCTCACCCTGCGACCCCAGCAGCAAGGGCCACAGGCAGCGGAGCCGCGCGCCCCGGCCCCCCGCGCGCCAGGGCTCCCCCCGGCCGGCAGCGGCCCCGTACTGGCGCTCGGCGAGGTTTGCGTTTTAAACCTCTGTGTTCTCCCCTCCCCGATCTCTAAATTACAAGCAGCTCCATTTATATACGTGATTTGAGGGAACCAAATCCGCGTAATGGTGCCTTTACCGCAAGCGGCAGCGCCGGGGAAAGCCTCCTCTCCGGCGGGGTTTGTTTGAAGCTTTGTTTGCAAATCATAAAATTGACGACGGGGAGCGGCCGGGGGGGGGGGCAATCCGGAGAGCCTCCCGGGCGGCGGGGCAGGTTTCGGGGGGAGCAGAGCCAACCCTCGTGGGGGCGATGCTGCCGCGGCCCCCGGGTCGGCCCCGCGGAGAGCGGCCAGCGCTGGGCGGCCGGTGAGCCCCGCGGCGGGGACGGGCGCCAAGGGCCCCACAGCGGGCCGAGGTCGGTGTGGGGAGTCGGGGAGGAGAGTTTAGGCGATGCCCTGAACTTTCTACGGACGGGAGGAAGCTGCGGGGCAGGGGCAAATCGCCAAAACTGGCGTGTAAAGCGGGCTGGGGGCTGGCGGCGGGGTGGGCGGCGGGGCTAGGGCTGGGGCCGGGGGTCGGCCCGGCTCGCCCTGGCGCCTGAAGGGCGGCTGCGTTGCGGGTCCTGGCACAGCCCTCCCGGTCCGAACGGGGGAACCGAGCCCGTCGAGGGGGCCTGGAGCGGGCCCCCGTTAGGCCAGCGGGGCATTTAGCAGGTGAGGTGACGAGTCTTAGAGGGGAATCTGGCAAGGCGAGGAGGGTGTGTGTGAAGGAGAGCAGAGGCAAGCTGCCTCCTGCCAAAGGAGGGAGTTGGGGGTGACGATCTCATCCCTCCCTGCTGAATATTCAGCGCCCCCCCCCCCCCCCCTTACCTGCTCTCCCTGAGCTGTGAGCCATGGCTCCTCTGCCTAATGGCCCGTCTCCCCGGGACGGCTGCAAACCAGTAGATCCGCCGCGGCCTTTTCTTCGCTTCTCTCCTCCCCGCTTGGGTGTCTTGCTTTCCCCCGCTGACTTTCGAGATCTAGGCGCAACCACCCAAAACTAAACGGTTTAGATAACAACGCACACACACACACCAGAGCACCACCACCAAAAAAAAAAAAAAAAAAAAAGGCCAGCCACAGAGAAAGAAACGCCGCTCTGCTGAGCCGGGACAGGCTAAAAGGAGGAGAAAATAAATAACAATCAAAGCAAGTGCAGCGCTGCTGCTTATAAAAGTGGAGAGAGTCTCACCTGCTCCAGTGTAGCAGGGCTGTGTAGCCGGGGAGGGAAGGGGCTTGGGGGGGGGCTGCGGGGGGGCAGCGCCTGGACTTTGAATCTGCTTCCCCTTGCCCCCCTCCCGCAAACTGGCTACCTGTAGGGAAGTCTTGTTGCAACAGCAGATTAATTTGTTGTCTTATTACCATAAAAATGTGCTCGGAGAGGGGCTGGCAAGGAGAGGGGGACGCGGGACAGAGGAGGAACTTCCTCCGAGTTGAAGAGGGAGGCGGTGGGCTCTGGCGGTGGGGTGAGCGGGCCGGGCCGGGGGGAGCCGGGCAGGGGGGTCCATGCGGCGGCGCAGCCCACCCGGGGGCCGGCAGCACTCCGCGCGGGGCTCGGGCAGCCTCCCGGTGGGGCGGCGGGGGAGCCGGCCGGGGGCTCCGCCAGACTTGGCAGGCGGCGGCAGGCAGTCCCGTGGAGTCTGCCCCTGGGAGCACCCGGCTTTGTGCTCTTGCGGGATTGTCTGCCTGCCCATCCCTCCGTCCGTCCGTCCATCTATCTGTCCACTCGCCTCTTCCTTGCTCTTACGGCCTCATTTTGGTAGAGGCTTCGCGACTGAAAATAAATAATTAATAAAACAAAGCTCCAAAGAAAAGAAGAAAAATTCCCAGTGCTAAAGACATCACCGAGCGAATATTTTTCTTTCTCTTTTCCAGCCCCCCTCTTCCATCTCCCCATTGATTGAAAGTCTCTCTCAGCTCCAACAAGGAGTCCCAGGAAAAATGAACCATTCTGCTATCGATTCTTCATTAAAATTACATTTCTGCATTTGCTAAATTGGTTTTAAAAAGCTTCCCCTGTTATTATTGTCTTGTCAGAGCCGGCGGTGCTGGGCAAACAGTATTTAAAAGCTTGGGACGTCTCCAAGATGAGGCTGTTGGGGGTTTTGTGTGTGCATGTGTTTCTTTTTCTAAAGTGTTTAGGAAAATGTTAACAACGCGGACTGGCGAAAAGCGTGCCCCAGACAAGTGGATCGTTGTAAAAATAAAGAAGGTGGAGGCAGCGCTTTCCTTCGTAACACTTAAAAAGCATCGATTGTCGCTTCAAGCAAGGGGGGGCGGGGGGGAAGAGAAATTTAATTTTAAATATTAAAACGGGACGCCAAAAGTCAATAATGGCAGCAATGAGCATTTTTCCAAGGCGCCGTCTGCAGCCCGGTCGGCAGCAGCCGCGGGTCTGGAGGCTCCTCGCCCCGCCGCAGCCCCAGCCCTGCCCGCCGCTCCGAAACGCGCTGCCGCGGGGAGATGCTGACATAAGCGCGGGTGACCCTCACCCAGGCGCCGGCTCCCTCCGACCTGGCCCCAGCGAACCCCGCGGGATCCCCCTCCTCCCTCCCAGGCTGGTGTGGGAAAAACCCAGGAGGGACTCTGGGAGATTTACTTTGAATTCTGCAAATCTCTCTCGAAAGAGCAGGGAAGCAGAAATGTCTTCCTGATGTGTTTATCCCCTAATCAGTTCATTAGTTATAAACAACATGACATTAGAAGTTAGGAGGCAGTTGATATTAATTTTTATTTAACTAGTTGATGTTTAATCCGTCACGCCAGGCTGCTTAGAGAGAGCTGCCTGACACAAACCAGTTAGAACTTCATACACCGCGATGATCGTCCGGGCACCGGGACAAGCAAACGTCGGCGGGGGGGCGAGGAGCAGGGAAACGGGGGGGAAGGGGGCGAGGGGGAGAGGGGCAGACCCGGAGAAGAGGAAAAAGCGGCGAAGGAGACTGGAAAATTCCCCCCTCCCCAGAATAAAGAGAGGAGAAGGGAGGGGGGTGAGTGGGATAACATCTGAATCGGCAGGGAGAGGGAGGGGGGAAGGAGCACGAAAAACGCCGCCGGGGGGCTGAGCCGAGCGGGCCGGGCGGAGCAGGTGCCTCGCCAAGCGCTCCTGCGGGGCCGGGGGCGGCCGGGGGCCCCCGGGGGTCCCGCCCGGCGGGGGGGCGGCCGGGCAGAGCGGGGGTCGCCACCGAGCCGGTCCTCCTCTTAATTAAAAGAGGCGCCTGTTAATTAGGACGGGGCCGGCCGAGGGAGAACGGCAGGGCGCGGTGGGGCCGGGGAGGCGGTAACCGGGCCGCTGACCGCGCTGCGGGCTCCGACAGCTCCCGTCGGGGGGCGGCCCTGGGCCGCAAGTGCCGCTGCTGCCGCGGGTGCAAGGGGCGAGCGGCTGAGAAGGGGGGACCCGCGGTACACCGCGGGCATACGTCTGTCCCTGCCCGGGAGCCCTGCCGAGGTGCTGCCCAACTCGAGCCCGCAATCACGGACCTGCCGCTGCAATTCCTGCCTTCTCCCCTCGCAGCGAGCTGCTTCCCTGCGGACGGGCGGGGGGTACCTGGCTGGCTGCACGCCGTCTCCGCGTGCCTGGCTCTCTTTGGTTTTCACCCCCCCCCCCCGGCCCTGCCAGCATGTGGGACCCCCGCCTTTGCTCCCGAGGTGGCCACCGAGCATTGTCCCAGCACCCCCCGCCTCCGCGGCGGGGCCGCCGGCCCCTCTTCCCCCGTGTGGGTGCTCCTGGGCCCCCTCCGGGCGCCCTTTCCCTCAGCGCTGTTCGGAATGTGTTAACGTGAGCTGTCCTAATTGCCTCCGCGTGCATTTCCCCATTAACGCGTCTTGGCGGGCCAGGAGAACCCCGGCAGTAGCTCCGTGCGCCGCTTTGCCCTGGACGCCTGTTCCTCTGTGCGGCTGTGACTACAGGGAAAGTGTTCATGCCTGCGACCCATATTTTAATATAAATTTCCATATTAATCAATCACCCCATCTATCTGGTGGATAAAGGAAATAGTTCACATTCCGAAGAAAATTGCCTGTTTTCCTGCAGTTAATAGTTAACTCCGGAACAGAAAGTTCCCAGGGACATGCGGAGGCAGAGGGAGCGCGGCTCGCCCTGCTCCCGCCAAGCACCGGCCGCCTCTTCCCGGCCGCGGGAGCGCGGCCCCCGGCCCCCAAGGGACCCCCCCGGGAACTCCCCGACTCCTCCGCCACGGGCTGGGGGTCCGGCCGCCTGCGAGTTTTTGGAGGGAAACCGGGACGGAGTGTTTTAAGGAATAAACTCCTGATGGGGATGTGGGATGCAGGAGGGAGGCAGGATATTTTCCCATAGACCGAGGCAGAAAGTGGCTGCAACAGGTAACAGGGCAGCCACCAGCGACACGGGGAGCAGGGGGCACACTGCTTGGCCGTTCGGCTGGAGAGCGGCGTAAGGAAGTGGGTGCCTTTCCCTTCGTCCGGTGCCTCGTCTCCCTTTGAGGTCGGGTGCGCTCGGAAGGATAGAAAGGGTTCGAAGGGGGGGACAGGCTGAGGAGCCTGCGCGGGGGGTGCAAGGGCAGAGGTGAGGCGGCCCCCAAGCGTCGCGGCCCCTCGGCAGCCGAGCCCGGGGCCAGCCGGCCCCTTCCGGGAGTTTCGGGGCGACTTCAGGGGCGCGGGGACGCCCGTGTCGCTGCCGCCGGGCCCCGCGCGGTGCCCCGGCGCCGGGCCCGCCCCCCCGGTGCCTTTGGGCGGGGGTGGAGGTGCCGGGGAGGGCGCAGGGAAGGGGAGAGGAGCAGAGGGTGGAGTGGGCTTCCCCCTCGGCCAGGGGCTGCCCGGGGGGGGGGGGGGGGCGTGGGACCAGCGGGAGCAACTTTGAACTACCCAGGTCGGAGGGATGCTTCTGGCACGGGGGGAGGCTGCCCTCCTGGGGACGGGGCTGGTGGCAGAGCAGTGGAGTGGGAAGAGGGTCGCGAGAGGTGTGGGGCGGGGGCGAGCGCCTGGGGAGGCGGTGGGTTAGGGCTGCTGTGGGGCGGGGAGGGGGGACCCGCCCCCGCAGGGCTCCCGCTGCCTCCGGGTCTCTCCGGCGGGGTATCGCGGAGCTGGCGGGGGCTTGGGGGGGACGGATGGGTGGGGGCCGGCGGAGCTGCGGCAGGCGATGCCGGTGTCGCGGCCTTGGCGTGAAGTTGCGGCCGGGACCGGGGCCGGGGCCGGGACGCGGCGCGGGGAGGAGCGGGCTGGGCGGGCGGACGTCTCGCTGCCGCCCCGGGGCACCGAGCCCGGCCGGCTGCGGGAAACCGGCTTTTGGGCCGGCAGCTCCGGCGCCGGCCCGGGGGGGCCCGGGGGCGCACCCCCGCTGGCCCCGCGGCTCTCGGGCCCCAGCCGCCGGGCGGCTCCGGCCCCATTGCCCGTTGTCCCGCCAGAGGGGGCAGTGCAGATCGGCGGTGCCGGGCTCCGCTCCGGGCCCCCCGGGCACAGGGCTGCGGCCTCGGCCCGCTCAGGGGGCCTATGCCCCGGTCCCGGCGGGGACGGCGGCGCTTAGCCCCGGTGGCGAGGCTGGGGCCCAGGAGCGCCGCCCAGCACATTCCCACGCTCACCCCCCCGTCCCCTGGCAGCTGGCAACATCGGGCGAGGGCTCCCTGGGTCCGGTGTGCCGCAGCCCCGGTGCGGCAGCGCTCCCCGGGGGCTCAGGACAGGCGGTGTGAGCGCTCCCTCCTTCCCCGGATAGTTCAGCACAAGTTTGTGGCCCCAGGAGGGGCCCGGCGGCCTGCGGGTGCCCTGCGCTTGGAGCCCGCCAGGCTGGCGGGGCCGGGGAGCTGCCCCGGGGCCGGGGAGCGTGGGGGGGCCGCTGCGTGGGGCCGGGGAGGAATGAGGGCGGGGGGCACGGGCGCGGGGGGCACCCCTCGCCGTTGCCAGGACTGAAGAAAGGGGCAGGGGAAAGTGGAAGATCACGTAAAAAACCCGAGAGGCTGGAGGCGCAGAGCGCGCCCTGTACTAATGTGTAAAGAAGGGGAAAATAAAAGATGGATGAAACTAAGTGAGAAGGTGGAAATCAGGATGGATGGACAGACAGACAGACATTGATTTTTACTAATATTAGAAAAAAAAGGGCTGAATAAAGAAGGGGACGTTTAATTTGACGATGAAAGGAGGATGGATGGATGGATGGATGGATAAATAGACAGAACAGAGATAATATTTTAATGGGAAAGATGGAAAATATGAGAAGAGGGCAACAGAAAATGAGGGGTGAAAAAAACCCTTCTAGCATTTGTGGACCGAAAGAAGGGAGTGAGGGGAAAAAGGAGAGGAAAGGAAAGGAAAGGAAAGGAAAGGAAAGGAAAGGAAAGGAAAGGAAAGGAAAGGAAAGGAAAGGAAAGGAAAGGAAAGGAAAGGAAAGGAAAAAAGACATGAGAAGAGGTTTTTAAGAGCTGTCAAACAGTTGGTAGACATCAGAATTAGAACAGAAAAGCAGAAGCATTTATGGCAGCCCGCGCCGAGGCGATTTTCCCCATTGGCATTTTATGGAGCTCCTAAATCTCCGCTTAACGCTGTTTTGAGCCGTAAGAGTTATTTCCCCCCACACTTTTCTGCTCTAGGTTCACTTCCAGTTGCCATCGCCAGTCCCTCGCAGCGGGGGCAGCCGGCGCCCGGCGCCCCACAGCGAGTGCCTCCCGCCGGGGGGACACGGCGGCTCCCGCCCCCGCCCCCGCCCACCTCGGCAGACCAGGGGTCCCGCGGGGGAGCAGCAGGCGGCTCCCCGCTGGCCCGCAGCCGCCGGGGTGGGCCTTCGGGCAGGAGCAACAGTTCCCCGGCACGTCGAGGGAGGGGAAGGACCTGCCCTTCCCCGGCACGGCTCCCCCGGGGTGGGGAGGAGGACAGGCGGCCCCGCGGCGGGGGGAGGCACGGACAGGCTGTCTAGCTCCTCGGCTCTTGCCGGGCGGGGGGCGACGGTTGGGGGGCGGCTGCGGGAGCGACGAAAGAAGGACCTCAAGGTGCAGGGAAGTGGGGAAGCGAAAGCCACTTCTCTTCCCCAGGCAGCCGGTCCTTACACGCCGCCTCCACGTCGGTGGAAAACTCCAAACCTCGGTGGAAAACTCCAATACTCCAGGCACTAATAATGATAACAGGAACAGTAATGACAACAGTGATAATGCGTTTTCGTATATTAAAACCTAGGAAATGTCCTCCTGCACCCGCTGCCTCCCGCTCCCCGGGTTTCTGGGACGCGCTGAGTTTTGAGGGTGCTCCGAGGGCCGGGGTGGGTTCGAGAGAGGGACATTGATGGGAAGAGTGAGAGCCGGGGGAGGTGTAACTCGTGTGCCTTTCACCTTATACCGGGAACACAACCATTGTCCTTGTGACAAGAATCTCTGTTATGGTCTGGGAGCTGCAGAGAAAAGGGAGTTCTGCAGGTCTGTCTCCTAACTCCGCTGCGGCCAACCCCCCCCCCCCCCCGCCTGTCCCGCCACCCCCGGCAGCCCCCGGGCTCTGAACCAGTTGATATAAAAGTGTGTGCGAGAGGGATAAAAGTTCCAGTCTCTCATGAGGAGAGAAGGCTGCAGGGGCAGAAGCAAGTTAATTTCCAGCCGATTTCTCATTACTCTTCTTAACGCCTATAAGGGAGAGAAAATTAGGCACACAGCACACGTTTTGGCCACTTCATAAAAAATGCAGATTTGAGAGATGATGTGAAATGTGCCCTCGAGTCAATGATTAAAGATAGCTGACTGCATTTTTTTTTTTCCTTTCCTATTTGGAGTTGAGATGAGAAATGCCCCTGAGCTCTGCAGGTCCAGGAAGGGTCCTTCAATAACTGATAGAGTGGCCCAAGAGCTCCTTTCCCTCCTCCCTGCCCCCCCACCCCGCCGGCCATAGGGGGAGATGTGCTCCGCGCTCCCCGCCCGGGGACGCCCCCGGGGGTATTTCCCGGGCGGCCCTGGCGTGCGTGGCCGCGGCACAGCGCAGGTGGGCGCGGGGGCTGCGGCCGCTCCTGCCTTCTCCCACTCGTGTCAGCAACTTTACCTCCCCAGCATCCCCTTAGCCTATCAGCTTTGCCTCCGAGCCTGCCGAGGGACGGAGATTCTGGTTCAACCGCTTTAAAGATTTATCCTTAAAAATAACGGAGGGAGGAGACGGCCAGCCCGGGGACAGGCGTATTCCCCTTGGTTTGGAAAGCGGAGAAAGCTGCGGAGGGCTGATGGCAAGGGGCATCCCCGGCAGCTGCCATCTTTCCCCTGACTGCCAGGGGCAGGGTCTTCCCGCAAGTTTCCCGACAAAGTTTGGTCATCGACGAACGTCCACGTAAAGGGGGGGCACCCGCCACCCCCCGCCAGGGCCGCCCGCAAGCGGACAGAGGCACTTGCTGAGCCCTCCGGGCGCGGTTTGCAGGCAGGTGCGGGACAGCGGGCAGGACGCGCCCGCGTTTGTCTCTCCCCGCCTGGCGCTGGCGGGTGCGGGACGGCCGGGCTGCCGGCTCCCCGCGCCGGGGGGAGTGGTGGCAGCGGGAGTCGCGGGTGCGGGGGGGCGGAGGGCCGCAGCCCCCTCCAGAAAAACGCCTCAATTTCGGACTTTCTCAAACGCATCCTTCCCTGCGGCCCCCACCGCAAACTTGGGAGGAAGGCAAAATAGAAAGGGAAGGAAAGATAAGAAGAGAGGGGGGAAATGAAATCAAAGCTTTCCAGCCCGCTGGAAGAAGAAATGTGTATTTCTTTTCTCTAAACACTCCTAATTTTTCAACCCAATTGAAAATAATAAAATGTATAAAGAAAGCATGGATGCAGTTTTCCAGAGCTCAGCTGCTGAATAACTCCTCATCAGCCGCACCGATTTCTTTGATTAATCCCGAGGTCTGAAGTAGAAGCAGTTCCAGTGCGATACCTTACACGCCAAGCTGCTTCTGCTTCCCTACTTTGTTAGACTCGTTTATGCGCAATTTTTTTTTTTAAACAATAATTTCAACTCCTTTCCCCCTTAATAAATCCATTTTTTGAAGCGGTACCTGCTTTCTAATTGCCCTGAATAAATGCCTTTTCCCCATCTCCGGCTCCCTAAACCCCTCAGCACCCCGGTGGGAAGGAGGTCGCAGGCACCAGGCGGGGGAACCGGACCACCCCAGCTTCTGGCAATTTCCTCCCACTCTGTCGCGATGAACTTGTAATTGTAATTTCGTGTGCGAAACGGCGCAGACCGACATTCTCTCTCTTAATGGGACTTAATGTAACTGTACACGATCCTTTATGCAACTATATATCTAACGAGTTCTCTTATTGCTAGACGTATTGCCAATTCTCAGATTCCCTGCATGACTATAAGTATATACGTTATATTCACAGCTACGCGCATATACCCGAAATACATTCGTCTGTGGAGAGGAATACGTGGCAATATGCACGAAATGTATAGTATAAACCCGAATCTCTATATCAAAATGGAGATACTTTAATTTATATATATTTTATTGCGTATAACGATTTCTTTCGGAGACAGCTAGGGAGCATCTAACATGGGGAGAGATGCACCTGTGCGGAGATTTGAGGGGGAACGCTCCTGTGTGCTTGCACAGCCTGTGCTTATGCACATATATCACACGTATCTCTCTCTCTCCCCCCTCTTGTGCATGTATAAAATATCAACGTGATGCTTTAGAAAAGCGGTGAGCTCGGCACAGTTCTTTACCCTTTTGCCAGATGATGCTGTTGTTTATAAGACCGTACTTCTCCGCGAGACGGTTTGCGCCCTCCACTCCAATTTACACTCCCGAGTCGTTCGTCCAGCTTGCTTTTCTCCCTGAATCACCCGGCTCGGAGTCAACCAGAAGCACCAAATTCCTGCCTGTCTGATGAATGGACAAGATCGTCTGCTCCTTTCGGGGAGAGAGAAAAACAGCTCGGGCGGACGCGAGCGGAGCCGGGGGCTGCTGGGCGGCTGCGGGACCCCCATGGCTGGGCGCGGGGCAGCGGCCCGGCCGCCCCCCGCGTCTCCCCGCCGCGAGTGGGGGAGGCCAGGGCCGGCTTCGCGGGAGCGGGGCTCCCGGCCGGTGCCGGCCGGTGCCGGTGCCTGCCCTGCCGCAGCGCTTCCTGGGCTGGCTCTGGGCAGCTTCGCAGGAGGCGCTAATTAGAGTGTAACTGCCAGGTCATTGATTTCATGTTACCGGAGTTGTTGTTGTAGTTGGGTTCCCCCCCCCCCCCCTTTTTTTTTTTTTTTTTTTTTTTTTTTTTTTTGACGTGAAGTACCCGCCCGGATCAGAGGCAGCAGGGGCTGCGCTGAGGCTGGGCTCCTACCAGACCCCCAGACCCCCAACACCCCGCTCGGCCGCCACACACGCTGCCAGCTCGGGAGTTGCAGCCTCCAGAGCCGGGGATCTGCCTGTTCTCCCTTTGTTGCTTTGTTGCAGGTCTCCCTCTGAAGCCGAGATCTGAATGCAGGGAGCATTATCGATGACTTTTAAATAATAACAAAGGGGGAAAATAAAAATAATTAGCCCCGCCTCTTCTAGTTTCAATTACTCTAATTAAAAACCCGAAAGGCAATTCCTAGGCAATATCTAATAATAGAATTAGCAATCGGATCCATCATTTCACACGGGGATTTACTTGCAGGGGTACTGTGCGAGCTCTATTAATAATAATAAAAAATCCTGCTAACCCTCTTTTTAAAATTAATAACTCTGTAATTATAATAATTTTATGTGCCTTTTTATAAGAAGAGGTTAATGTTGCCACAGTCTGGGGATGGGAAGGATGAAGTGAAGCGAAATACTGCTGCTTAAACTGACACCTTCCTATTTTATTAGGAGACATTATTATTATCAGACATCTGCAGGTAGAGAATTAAAATTAAAATCGCTTTCAACAATTCAATACACTTTTT